>NC_053120.1:1799277-1866777 GCF_010015445.1 Perca fluviatilis
GCTTTCAATTGGTGTGTCGCATGGCTGTATATTCTGAATATTTAATGCTTTAAAGTTATAAAAACGCGAATGAGTGGAAGTTTTATCGAGGTTACAGCGACGCAGTGTCCCGTCAACGGGGCAGTGATCCGAGAGGTTGATCCGTATATAAGGCGCTCCGTCGTTTTTTGAGAAAATTAAAGGCTTTTAAGTGTGCCTTATAGTGCGGAAAATACGGTAAGTAAAGTTGATTTCTAGAGCACATTTAAACACACATTAATCTGACCAAAGTGCTGAATAAAAGAACATTAAAATGTAAATATCAAAACCCAAAAAGAAGATCCCAACACCAACAACAAGCAGCAGTTCCCAAACCCAGAATGATAGACATGATGAGACCAGACTGAGAGATTAGAGAGTTATAATGGGTCTTTATCCCAGATATAAAAACAGAAATGGAGGGAGCACATCTGATATGTGAAGACAGCAGCTTCCACCGTCGTGGAGTAGCAACTGGAAAGGCTCTGTCCATATTTGGCAGTTTGCAGATGATCTGTATCTGTGTTTTATTATAAAGTTAATGAAATAAAAGGTGTTCTACTTTGTCTCAGCTACAGCTCTGAGTCTCTCCCTCTGCTCCCGTTTACCTCACCACTGAGTCTCTCTTCATGTCCCGCCCACAACACTATCTGGTTGGTAGATGGTAGACGAGTATCAGCCAATCAGCACTCACCACTGAGTCTCACTTCATGTCCCGCCCACAACACTATCTGGTTGGTAGATGTTAGATGAGTAACAGCCAATCAGCACTCACCATGACATGCAGCAGCCTCCAGCAGAAGCGTCTCTGTCTCCGGTGGAGTTGGTCTCTCTCCGGGCCAGTCCCCCTAAATCTAGAGCGCTCCTTTAATGAGTCATTTAGGAAACTCTAAAGCTATTATTCCTAACCCAAACAGTCAGAAACAGACCATAATAAGTTCAAGTTCAAGTGTATTGTCATGTGCATTTAAAAGTACAAAGTACAGAGAGAATGCAATGAAATGTGCTTTGTCCTGGCCCTTTCTTCTCATAAATACTGTCAATATAATTTCAATCAAATACAATAAAATGACATGAATACTGATGAAACATTTTACCACTTTGAAACATCTTTAATTATTAGAATTATCATTTTACTTAGAAGTGCCATAGTTAAAGGCCTCATAAAGGCCACTGAGTCAAAGGAAGTCCACAGGTTCAGAATAGATGACTGTTTCAGTTCAAACTAGCAATGCTAGAGGAAGTGGTGAAAGCTGCAAAACGATAAATAAAGAAGATGCTAGAGAAAGAGGAAGTATAGAAACTCTGCACGTTGCTACGAATAGGAACCGAATGTCTGGACTGGCTGGAAGTGCAAGACGCTGCGTGGGACAGCTGCGAAGAGGAGGAAACGAGGAAGGATAAGAAGAGGACAGTTGAGAGATGGGGGTCAGACTCTGGAGTTAGGACGAGAGAGAGTCTTGAAGGAACTCTGACCTGGATGCCTACGCTGTTTTTTCTTACAATACTGTTTACTAAACTATTAACGAAGAATCTCATCTCCTTGAGTCATTCCAGGATACTGGTTGAGGATCAACCAACATGCAGAGGAAGGGCTAAATCGGGACAGGTTAAAGTGGAGTCAGATTAGATTTGGGCCTTAGGGCCCAAGGTCCAGAGGCAAACCCTCAGAAATTCAACATCAATACATAGTACAATCTAATATGTGTAGCAGGATACACATACACAAATACAAATACACACACACACATATATCCAAATACACACACACACACACATATCCAAATACACACACACACTTTCAAATACACAGACACACACAAACACACACACACATGCGCAAGGGTGGGGGTCAGTGGAGTGCAACATCCGCAATGATTTCACACAACACAATAAACCACTAAATGTTTTATATTAGGCCATGCAACGTTCTGCAAGCAAATATAATGTAATCATGAAATCTAATCAGAATAGTCACATTATTAACATATCAAAAAAATGAAACTCCATATAAAGATGTCACCACCTTTAATAAATAATCTCCAGATTAAGATGTCAGCACCTTCTCCGTCCCAGGTTAGGACGGGTGTACTGCCTGCAGTAAATGAAGGGACATGCAGGTAAACCACACACCAGCAGCCTCTCCTGATGCTATCAGGACAGACTGAGGTTTGGCTGATTCACACACACACACACACACACACACACAGACCAGCAGCCTCTCCTGATGCTATCAGGACAGACTGAGGTTTGGCTGATTCACACACACACACAGACACACACACACACAGACCAGCAGCCTCTGCTGATGCTATCAGGACAGACTGACTGAGGTTTAGCTGATGCCAGGCCTGTTAAAGTGATGTCACACAGATGCAGAAAGAATAGATCGTTCTGAGAAAAACAGCATTTCACATGGGAACCGAGGTGTTCTGTAATTAGTTTACAGTCACATTGTGTTGATAAAATATTTTTACAACACGCACACTACAAATACCTTGGCATTGTACTGGACAACAAGCTAAATGGGACTCTTGGACTGATCTTTTGCACACTAAGACACAGCAAAGAATGTACTTTTTGAAGAAACTGCTTGTTTTTAATGTCAATAACAAAATGCTCCAAATGTTTTATACTGCTTTCTTTGAAAGTGTTTTAACTTGCTGTATTATTATTTATTATTATATATTATTATCTGCTGGTGAGGGAATACCACTGATTTCCAGAAAAAGACAATCAGAAAAACAGTTACAACTGCCAGAAAGTTACTTGGGATAACACTACCGAGCATTGAACACATTTACAAAGACAGACTGGTGAGAAAGGCCAATAATTTTGCATGTGACTGCCCCCGCTAACCCCACCATTTCTAAGGGTTTAGTAATGAAAGCCCTGTCTGACTCAATGAAAGATGGACTTGAGTTACTCTTTCTGCCCATGATATCATTTAAGGTACTCCAGAGTTTTCTTCTATCATACTTTATATTATTTATCATTCATTTTCATAATACAATTTCTTCTTTTTGTTCATTTTATTCACATAGTTCCATATTTTACAGTATGTCTGCCATTCAGATGTACATCCAGACCTTTAGGCCACTCGTTTGGCTTCATCTCTATCAACCATGGATTTTTTTAAATCCTCATCAATCCAAAATGTACTACTACCAACTGACAGTTATAACGCTCATTTTCTTGACCGGTGCGTGCTTATCAATAACTGGAAGCAGCAGTTTCATGAATACATCAAGTGCAGCATCTGGGTCTGTCTTTTATTCACATCAGACCAACAAGTAAGGGATAATGTAGAGCGAGGCGGTTGTTATAGCGAATACAACCCCGACAGGGTGATCAGGACTGAAGGGGTTATACACTGGCTTATTACATGGCTACTTACCAAATAAATCAATAATTTGACTAATATCTTGACAAAATATTGATTTAAATGGGAGTTTATTGATGTAAATACGATTGTATTGGTTCCACTAGAGAAAATAGTCCGTTCCGTCTCTACGGTTGGAATCCTGCGTCCATAGCAACGTAAACTCTGTAGCTTTTTAATGCAGCCCTTCGTCTATTACGTAACACCGCCTTACAGGCTGTGGCAGTAGCCGTATATTTTATGGGGTGCTGCCATGGTGGACAAATGACCCAGCTGCTGTTTTAATCACTGCAGCAATTGACACAACATTAGCTGAAGCGTTGTAGTGAGCTAGCGGGCTATCGGCTGCTCTACTTCACATTAAACTGAACATTTCTGTTAACGGTGAAGTGGGACACGGTAAATGGCTTCTTTGGGAATATTTATTTGGACGTTTATGTCCTCATTCATCTCATTTCCTTTTTGCACAGCCGCTGCATGTTGACACACCTGTAGCTAAGTTAACGTTAAACAAGTTGCAATGTAGCTTAACTAACTAACTAGTGTTGTCCTTTTTTCATAGGATTTATACATGTACCTAATACCTAAACTCAAGGATCAATCTGAGACGACAGATTCAAGTTGAGCAGAGTTGACTGAGTCCAGCATAAAGAGGAACAAACCCAGCTGTGGGATCACCAACAGATCCTAAGTATCCCTAGCTTCAGACAAAGGAGTCAGAGCTCTGGTCAGCAGAGTCTCTGTCCAGTTCTCTGCTTTCCCTGAGACTTTATTTCTCCTCCACAGGACGGTGTCTTCTTTTCTCTAGGCAGACACAGATACACACACAGACACACACACACACTCAAACACAAACTCAAACACACACATACACACAAACAGACAGCCCCCCCTTCTCTCGTCTCTGAATAAGGTGTGAAGACATGTCAGCCTCTGTGGTTTTAGACTTGTGTAAAGGACATTTATTTCTGGACACAGGTGATGCTACAAAGTTTCCTCTGATGACGAGATAAAGAAGTCATGTTTGATTAAAAAATAAAAAGTAGAAAAGGCTGATGAGTGTAGGTGTAGAGTGTATATGAGCTGAGTGGTGTCAGTGTTTGTCGACCTCGGAGCAGAATGGCTGCAGTCACAGAGCTCTCCTTCCTGCTGTTTGCTCTCAGCAACTACATCCATGCTCAAGAACTGATCTTCATCAGAGAAGAAGGATACTTTTACACCTTCAACCTCCCCGAGAACACCACCTCCTGCCTGATCTCCAGATCTGTTGGTGAGGAGCAGCTTGTCCTGTGGAACACCTCTGACCTCTGGTCCAACAGCTCCTCAGTACCTGAAGACCTGAAACAACGACTTGTCAGCTCAGTGAAAACTTCTTCTTACAGGATCCTCAACCTGACCCATTCAGACTCCGGCCGGTACCGAGAGGAGTGTTGGACTGAGGGCAACGTGATGCATGACAACAACTTCACTATTACTGTTTGTAGGTCAACATATGCAAAAGGTTTTGCAGTGAGACTTGGAGGAACAGTGGACCTGCCATGTGAGGGAGCAGCTGATAATCTGGATATCCAGTGGCTCAAACAGGACTCTAGATATGAGCAAGAAACATGGAGCAGAGATTTTGGGGACAAGACGACATCAGTGATGGACAATGTTAGAGGAAGATACCAAGTGGTGACAAACACATCAGCTCTTCGTGTTTCCAACATCACAGCAACAGACTTTACACGGTACAACTGTCTGGTGATGAACCAACAGCAGTGTGTTAGCAGTCAACCTGTAGAGTTGGTACAGTATGAGATGATCTACGGCTCAGTGGGAGAGACCGCTGTGTTGCCGTGCTCGATCACTGACTCCACTGATGAACAGCCCCCACGTTGGTCTAATCGGTTCTCCTCTGACCTAGGACAACTAAACCAGACTGTTCCTTCAGTAGACCAAAACTACTCGCTGGTGTTTTCATCTCTAATGTTAAATCACTCAGGTTGGTACTCCTGTGAAGCCTCTATGAGAGAGCAACAGTATGATCTGGTTGTGTGTCCCAAATTTGCCCCCCCTGCTGTAGAGCTCTTCTCAGAGGGAGAAGAAGTGACTCTCAGATGCACAAATAGGAGAGAGGATGAGTGGCATGTTTGGTTCATCAAGTCACACCGAACAGAGGGAAGAATCTTTAATGTAATATATGATCAGAGCATGAGCAGAGTGAGCAGGTACTATAATAATGGGAGTCTGGTTATCTCTAATATCTCAGTGGGGGACGCAGGGGAGTACTGGTGTGCATTTTCTAACCCATACGGTGGTCAGTGTGTGTCAACCAGCAGAACTGTGTTAGTGTACTTTGAGCCCTTTGGGATTTACTCCACCTTCTTCAAAGTGCGATGCTCAGTGCTCAGTGTCCTGCTGCTGATGCTCTGTGCTGCTGTAGTCGCTGTGAACCTGAGGACACGGAGAGGAGCGCAGCTTTCAGCTCACACACACACTTAATATGCATATATGATCATTTCATCATTGGCTTTAATACACTGGTATACACTGGCTTTAATACAGTCCGGTATACACTGGCTTTAATACAGCCTGGTATACACTGGCTTTAAAACAAAGGAAGGGACACATTCATGCAGAGAAAACATTTCAACTAGAACACAAAAGAAACATAATTGATGGGAAATAAAAGATAAATACCCATTCTTATTGTTATAATAATATCAAATAAGTTTTGAATGTTATAAGGTAACCTTTGATCTTGACAGGGTGCAGATATTAAGTTCAACTTCAAGTGTAATATCATTAGAGTTTAGATTCTCTGCCCGAGCCTGAACTTGACCCATGGGCCGGGCCCTTGATCAAGCATTTGTGTTTTTTTAATCATGACTTCATTAGCCTAATTGGGTGTGAAGAAAGCTATATACCTCTCCAGATTCCCCCTGTAGCTCTCGGTGTATGTCCTGTCCTGTGCTGACTTGAGTGTGAGGTAAACTGGGCTACATGGTGTCTCCCCCCCCCCTCTGCAGCTCTGTTGTCGGCCAGTGCTACTGCATCAGACTGTGGAGAAGGACCGGATTAATTAGGTGATGGAGACCAGAAAGTCTCCTGTATGGTTCCAGGGCTTTGATTATGTTGTGGCCTTGATCTGTTACCCCCACTATTCAGCTGAGGGTCGAGTTTTTTCTTTCCATTCTTAATAAACAATCAATGTATGTTTACAGGCTTCGTCCTTGTTGCATTATTCATTAAGATTATTCTAAACAGATTTCTGGAGTTCAAACAACTCGGAATTGTAGTTGTCAGTTATAACGGCCCACGTATTAAAAAATTGTCGGGTTTAGATCGGCTCATAATTCCAGTTATTGTGATGGGCCGGACACACACACACACACACACACACACACACACACACAAACACACACACACACACACACACACACACACACACACGGTCAGTTGTCTTTGAATCTGTTTTCTGGAGTTCCAGCAGGTTTAATGTGTATTATTCAGCCAATCAGGACTTTTTGTTGACCATCAAACTGTTGAGTTGATTCTAACATTTCTTTCCTCTCCAGTCCTCAGGGAGAAAACTGACTCAGAGACTTTAACAGTCAAATAATAAATGTTGGATTAACACTCACCCTGCCTCAGCCTTCAGTTTCCTCCTCCTGCTCTCTTCTGTCCTCTCTAAATGGAGTCTACGCTGACTGAACTATTTCAGGTTCAGGGTCTCCTCCCTGTTCTCATGTACCTGGATCACCTGTTCACTGTTGCTCCTCCCCTCTCTGGTTACAGGAAATCACATGACTTTATCTGAGTGTGCCATTTGTGGCCTCTTCTCCCTCTAGTAGTTTGGTGAAAAGGGCTGTGGGTTTTCCCCCTAGGCTCAGATCTCTTTGTCTGTGTCCACATTTGGGGACAGAGCCTTCTCCAGGGCAGCTTCCAGGCTCTGGAACTTCCTCCCCCAAGAGATCCTCACCTCTGAGTCCCTCACCATCTTCCAGTCCCGCCTCAAGACCATCTCTTCACCTCTTCCTATCCCTAGCCCCACGCCCCCCTCCCTTTTCATCTGGGCCTGAATCTTGTTTTGTTCGTTCTGTTTTGTTCTGTTTTGTTCTGTTTTTATAATCTACCCTTCCCTGTAAAGCGACTTTGAGTCTATGAAAACACACAGTTTTCAGTTTAATCGGAGGCCTTTTTGGTTAAAATCAGGTTTAACACAACTGCTGGAACAACAGCATGATTCTTGTCCCCCACTTCCAGCCGTGTCCCGATCCTGTGTCCATCTGGATTCCCCCCGGGGTTGGATCAATGCCGAGGGTTTCTGAGATAAACTCGTTCAGTAACGTTGCTCTTTTCAGCTCCCTCCGGTATCCCAACCAATCTGAGGTTGTTGAGTTGGGATCTGTCTTCAGCTGTGGCCAGCCTGTCTGTCAGTAGTTGTATGTCCTCTTTAGTGGCTGCTGCTGGAGCTCAGAGACTGACAAATTTCTTTCAGATCCACCGTTTCTTCTGATATCTTGCTCAGCATCCCGTGAATCTGAGCCATATCAGGCTGGTCCGTGCTAGTGCTAGCTGTGGGATCTTTGCTAGCTGCTACTCCCTTCATACACATGTTGAGCTGAGTCTGTGCCGCTTGTTCAATGTTTCAGCCAGAAGACAAACTTTTGCCTTCTTCTGACATTTTGAGTTCCATGTAAAATGTAGAAGAAAAATGCCTATACATGAAAGTATTTTAGGATATATTAAGGATATTAACCCAAAAGACAGAAGGAGCACACGTTTCAAGCTGCCATCGCTTATCCCTGCATCACGTGACCACACACAGATCAGTTTTTACCTCTCCTGCTGCTGGTGAATCTGCCACCAAACACACCACATAACTGATAATATTCAGCATTTAGAGATAAAGTTTCTCCTACAGACACTTTGCTTTAAGTTTTCTCTCCATGTTGTGAACTGCAACATGTCCATGTATTTATTTTAACCATTTCTAACAGACATTCTGTCTGATATTTTAGTATATTAGTCTTTAAAGGGGTGATAGAATGATTATATAGGGTATTTTACACTGTTCCTTAAGGTCTCCTAATGGGGTATGTAACATTGGTTGGGCTGAAAATTGCCCGAATGATATTTTATTAGGCCCTTAACTACCCTGTGAATATGGCTCTATTTGGAACAAGAGCTTTTCTTCCAAATATGGTATGCTGATGAATATTCAGAATGAGCTGCGCGCTGATTGGTTTGAGCAAACTACATAGAAACACATGGGAGACTCGACAGCAGGTCTCATTGCAAAGTTATACATTGTTTATCGGGCTATTTCGTTATTAAATTCACTTCTGATACTTTTTTAAGCGAGAAATCAACTATATAAAGCTCAAATATGGGCCGTTTTACAAAAATTGATGGCTAATTGCAAATTTGGTAAGACTGTGTGTCGGAGTTTAGCCGCTGGTGCCGCCTCGCAATTTAATGTATATTTGTGAAGACAAAGTGTTTCGTTAGCTGTGACTGTCCCTTCAATCCTAGCTACAAATCATGGATAGTTAGCTTCCTTTTCGCCTTAATTCGATTATATTACAGTTTGCTTCGCACTGCCAGGGTTGTAACTGAAATAATAGGCTAAAGCAACGACAGTTTATGGAAAGCCCAAGTGTAATTATTGTCAGATCTTGGTCCTGAATGATGAGGAAGTGATATTAATAAGCGTTGTGAATCATGTATTTACAGCGTTGGCTATTTTTTGTTGTTGCCAGTTTTGTTTCCTGTTTTAGGAAGTAGCAACTGTATTGCTTTTTGTCCGTAAAACCGTGTCTGTTTCCTTCATATTTCTGAAGGATTATCTTTTGTTTGCTATGTAAAACATGCGGCTTTGGTAGACTTGTCCTTGTTTGTGATTGGTCATATGGAGCAAACCCCGCCTCTTTTATGTGAAGGTGCGCCGCTGGCTGGTTGATTGAAGTTGTTGTTAACCAGTGTCGTGACTCAGCTTATTCAGGACCACGGTTGTTAGGTTAGTTAGTTAGTTAGTCTTCTGCTAACTCTAAAATATATGATCATGTCAACTGGCTTGAGTCCTTAAAGGGGTGATAGAATGCAAAACCGATTTTACCCTGTCATAGGATAACGACAGTTCAGTGGGTAAATAGGACATACATAGAAGCTCAAAATCCCATTGACTCCTCTTTACTATGAAAATCTCATATTTTGAAACTGCCGCTGAAAACGGGCGAATCCCAACAAAGCTGAGTTGCTTACGTAAGCATCTCAAAATCCGGACACTTAAGAGAACAGTCACGCCCCAACATTTACATAGGCTACACAACTGACCTGAGATCAGGTAGTCTTCTGAATCTAGCTAGGTCACGCAGATCTCTGCTATTCCATTACAATTCACTTCTGAAACTTTTTTATGCGAGAAATCAACCATATAAAGCTCAGATATGGGCCGTTTTACAAAAATGGATGGCTAATTGCAAATTTTGTCCGACTGTGGGTCGGAATTAAGCAGCCGGTCCTGCCTGGGTTGTTGCCTCGCCGCCCGGCCTGCTGTGAGCTCCGTTACGGCTGGCAGCCATACCCGCGCAGAGTCACCGGTAACACCGCTAATGGACCACTAAACGCCGAGGCTCTGACAGAGCTCCAGGGCCTGCAGCTCACCTCTTCCTGCTGGCTAAATGTCCGGTATGTGTGAGTGAGAGCGCGGTCAGCGAGCTTGTTACACCAGCAATCTGTTACCACAGGTTCCAGTTATCTTTTAATGTGTGTAATTATAATGTGTTGAGTTATTTAAACAAACGATTGGGGAAATAAACGCCGCTTGTCCGCGAGTCTCATTGATAGCGCCTGCGGCTGGATGTAGCTCTATCAATGAGAGCTAGCTAGCCTCTTCTTCATGTTAACTGAGGCACAACAACAACTAGAATGCAGAGAGAGTAGGAGCAGAAATCACTGGTAGGTTTGTGGAGCCAAGTTACCACTGGTAACGGAGAAACGAACTGGCGCTGGAGAGGTGAACAGCCGGGTAGATAACTGCTGGTTGATTGATGGGATGAGCTGCAGCTTCAGATCCCGTTCTGTACCTGCTTCCTTCCTGCTGCTCCCACGCTGTGACCTGCTCGTCTGCTGCCTGCTCATCATGCCACTCAGCTCCCATCCCTGTCTGAAGCCGCTCTATCCTGAACTGGTCCTCTCTGGTTAACACCTTAACCGACCCTCTCTGTCCGTGTGATCGTCTCTGAGCCTGAGTCATACAACCGGAGCTTAACGAGATCACTTAGTTTGTTCACTTGTTTTTGGGCAAATTGATTAAAAGAAACCCAAATTTCAAAATAAAAAGGGGTCAAAGAACGAGGAAAGAAGGGTTAACCCTTGTGTTGTCCTTGGGTCTAATTTGACCTGTTATCAAAGTTTTTTATATCAGAAATACAACCAAATCGCCCCAAAATAACATGGATGGATGGATATACATAAACTTTGACATGAACCAGTCTGTGATCAACATGCTCTGATCTTAAATATTAGTCAAAATAATTCATTATTTCTGCTTTTCTTAAGTTAAAAATTAGGCATAATGTCATTAAAATTAGGTTCATAGACCATGAATAAAAAAAAGCGTTGATGAACTTGACAAACGTTTAAGAAAGCACCAAAAACGTCGGAAAAAGCGTCAAAAAAGTTCTTATTCAATTTTGACCCGGAAGGACAACAAGTTGATGGTCGATGGGAAGTCAACAAACGGGTCAAAGAACGAGGAAAGAAAGGTTGAAGGCTAGATGACATCACCCCTCAATGATCTGTCTAGGACAAATAAAGTAAAGAATGAATGAACTTTGGTGCATGTCGGTTTAACGTTACCAACTGTGGCTAACTTGGCTCCCGTTAGCTGGGCGTCTTCCTCTGAAGCTAATAAGATAGATAACATGCTAATAATGCTAACGTATAACGTTCAATAAAATAATATTTCACTCAGAGAGAGAACTGGAGCGTAGACGTCTTGGAGGGTCTGTTAGCACAAAACATAAAACATTCTCCATAAGGCCCAAACACGGCTGGGAGGTAAAGTGTAGCTTTAGCTGAAGAGACTGGACGCCTACAAGAGCTGCAGCCATGTTTCTATTGGCATGAATATAAACAACTCTAATTATTATATAGCAATCACATAAACATAAGGAGCTATTAAAAGGAGACTTGTAGGACTAGTTAGTATCTAAGTTCATTTTATTGAGCTCAACAGTGACTGACCACTTTTTGAACAACTGGATGAGGAGGTTTTTACCATTGATATATTTCTTATTATATATTCTTATCTAAAGAGTTTAAAGCCTGGAACCGAGTCCACCAGCTCCCAGATGAATCAGGACCATAAAACATTTGACTCAGTGCAAAACAACATTTAGAAACAAGACTGTGAACAGAAAGGATCAGAGACTTCAGCGGTAGCAGCAAGTCCACACAGCATTCTGGGATGCACACACACACACACACACACACACACACACACACACACACACACACACACACACACACACACACACACACACAGACACACACACACACACACACACACATACACACACACACACACAGACACACACACACACACACACACACACACACACACAGTTTTGATCAGAGACTTGAGTGGTAGCAGCAGGTTGGCAGCATGGAGGTGGGCCTGTTAGAAGACCTGATACAACATTAATGTCCTAGTTTGTTATTGATGAACAAACCAGGTAAAGAAAGAAAAAGGAGGAGAAGAAAACGCACAGAAGTAGCCAGAGAGGTTAAAGAGCCAAAGAGCTGGATGACAGAGAAATGGACAGACAGGAAGTAAAGACTAAACGTGTGTTTAAACACTGCTTCATCTAGAAGGGAATGTCCCAGCTACTCATTTGGTTCAGACTCCTTTGAAAACATATCAATAAGAAAATGACATTACACAAACCGTGGGTAGCTGCATCTCATCCATAAGTTTCAGTGCTGTTGTATATTGATTGTGTCAAACAGCCTGAAACTGGCCCGGGTCACATGACTGGGTCAGAGCTCTGGTTCTCTAACTGGTTTCCAGAATGTTCCCCTTTGAATTGGGTTTTTAAGCCAAGTACCCCCTGACCAGTGTCAATCATATTTGGTAGAAAAAATAGTTTATATAGAGAGGAAGATTACAGCGATGTCAGCGATAGATTTACTAAACATCTGCCTGAAAAATATTTAAATGATAAATAAGGAAGACAAAAACTTGAAAAAGATGTTAGAAAGAAAGAAGTAGGTAAGGCAACAGTAGGTTGAAAATAGCAACAAAAACTACAAAAAGCAACAAAACCTTTGACAAGTAAGGCAACAATATGAAGACAAAAGAGACAAAAGAAATTGTAAAGAGAGAAACTTGGAAAAAAAGACAATAGAAAAAAGGGAAAGACAAACGGGAAGAATAGGTTAAACAAAAGTGACAAAAAATTCACAAAAAGCAACAAACTTGAAAAAAAGCAGGAAAAGAAGGAAAGACAGAAGGGATAGAAACATCACATTGTTGGTAGAAAAAAGTCTCTATAAAGAGGAACAATGGTCTGGTGCAACAGCCTTTCAACTTAAAAACATTTCATAAAGATATCTCCTGTAGTCCCTGCAGTCCTCTAGAGTACCCCTAGGGGGACACGTATCCCCTGCAGTCCTCCAAAGTACCCCTAGGGGGACAAGTACCCCCTGCAGTCCCCCAGAGTACCCCTAGGGGGACACGTACCACATAAGAGAGAGAATGGCAAAGAAACAATGGCAGAGAAAAGAAGTGTGGACAAAAAAGAAAGGCGGAGAATAGCAGAAAGGAAACGTAGCGTGGTGGGCTGATACTTTTCACCTGTAGATAAAAATACAGCAAGATGCACTATTAGTGAGAAGAAAGTGGCACACACACACACACACACACACACACACACACACACACACACACACACACACACACACAAACACACACACACACACACACACACACACACACACACACACACACACACACAGACACACACTATTAGTGAGAAGAAGCGGCACACAGCAGCCACAGCAGCAACACAAGCAACGTTAACCTCTTCACACATTTCTAAAAACTTTGAAAGTCAGAAGGAACTGTTCCTTATTTATTTCAGAGGCCACCAGAGGAGTTATAGGATCTTTCGCCAGCAATACATTTTCTATGACCCTCCAAAATGATTGGGTAAAGAGGCAGGACCCTCCCCAAATATGTATTGATGCCTTCTGTACTGGTTTGTGCTTAATGAAGATGTGAAGATGCCCTTTGTTTTTTACAGCCATGACGTTCATGACTTAACCTCTGCTTTCTCATCTCATAAATCACATTCCTCTGTTGTGGTGGGGGGCCATTTCAGTAGATTTACTCACTAACATTGTTATAGTGTGGGGGCCATTTCAGTAGATTTACTCACTGACATTGTTATGGTGGGGGGCCATTTCAGTAGATTTACTCACTAACATTGTTATAGTGTGGGGGCCATTTCAGTAGATTTACTCACTAACATTGTTGTGGAAACACAATAATCATGGAAACTAAATGCACACTTCCTGCATTACTGCATTACTCCAAATACTAAGATACTCCTCTAGTAAACTACTATTCACATGAAATAAAACAATAAAACATTGAGACCATTCAACAAAGCACTCTGGGTAATAACAAATTCAACACTAGAGCTTAGCTCGGGCCCAAAAAATCAAGCCTGACCATACCCGAGCCCGACACATTAACTGTAATTATGAGCCCGAGACCAATTTCAATCCGACACTTTTTTAATATGTGGGCCGTTATAACTGACGTTGTCAACTACAATTCCAAGTTGTTTGAATTATAATTCAATTCAATTTTATTTATAGTATCAAATCATAACAAGAGTTATCTCGAGACACTTTACAGATAGATTAGGTCTAGACCACACTCTATAAATTCCAAAACCACAATAATTATTATAGAAATCTGTTTAAAATGATCTGAATGAATAATGCAACATGGACGAAGCAGGTAAACTGCTGTTAGTTTATTCAGAATGGAATGGATCGCAAATGGATCCGAATGTTACAGAATCGACAGCGCATTTATTTTAAAATCCTCAACCGGCCTGTCTCAAACCAGCTGATGGTGTGGCTGCGACTCAGCTATTCAAGTCACAGAGGCTGGTTTTAGAACGTAAGAGGCTTCACCTGTTTCAACGGCCAATAGAGAAGTCAGCTGGTAAAGCCAGATATAAACTATATGAATAAAATGATCATTAATCCATTTTATTTCTGCGTTACAAACAGCTTTACAAAATGGCAGTTTTAGACGGAGCGGAGCCTCAACAACCGACCGAAAGCACGGTAGTGTTATATGGTGGAGAGAGCTAGAGAGAGACTGAAGAGAGAGAGATAGAGAGAGACTGGAGAGAGAGAGAGAGGCCCAGCGTTAGAACAAAGCACGGTAGTGTTATATGGTGGAGAGAGATAGAGAGAGACTGGAGAGAGAGAGATAGAGAGAGACTGGAGAGAGAGAGATAGAGAGAGACTGGAGAGAGAGAGAGAGAGAGAGACTGGAGAGAGAGAGATAGAGAGAGACTGGAGAGAGAGAGATAGAGAGAGACTGGAGAGCGAGAGATAGAGAGAGACTGGAGAGAGAGAGATAGAGAGAGACTGGAGAGAGAGAGATAGAGAGACTGGAGCGAAGGAGCGCCCAGCAGTGCTAGAACAAAGCTGTGAATCAGAGAACTAAAACGTGTTTTTGCCGATTCATCTCTAGAAACACAACTGTAGCGAGCATGTCACTATCACTAACGTTATCCACATTTATATTTACTCGCAACAAATGATATATCCAGCTTCAAAAAAGTCTAAAAGTCTGAAGTTAGAACGAATGCATTGTGCAAAGATTGGTTGCTATGGAGACGATACACAGTGTTGAGTTCTGTTGACAGTTGAGTTGAGTTCCGTTGCTCTGATTGGTTGTAGGTCTATCCAATGAATGCAGAGGAATTTTCTTTCCTGGTTCGGTTGGAACACGCTGTCACTACCCGATGTGAGTCGAGTGCCGATGTGAGCATGCTCAGATTTAAACGGTTTACGGCATAACGTGTCTTACTGAAATTTGTGAAATCTGTAAAATAAAACTTTTCTCTTTACGTACAAGATGGAAATCATTTCAAAAACGTTTTAGCTATATGATTGTTAGATTGCTAACGTTAGCTCTAAATGCCATTCAAGTGACAGTCTTTGTTGTGTTTGATTGCTAACTTTTAACTAGCAGTCATTTCAAAAATGTTTTAGCTATCTATGATTGTTTGATTGCTAACGTTAGCTCAAAACGCCGTTAGCATCTAGAAGTAGTAGTAGTGTGGCAGCACGAGAGCTGACGAAACCAAACACCGACAACACCACCCTGGGAATTTCACCCAGAGAATGATATCACTTACTAATGAATGATTTTACTTCCAATTGCTAGATTATCATATTTAAGGTCACACAGGTCAGTATACAAAAGCGCCAAAGACGAGGTTCAACTTACAAAAATACAATTTTATTTCAGTAAAAATCAATAAAGTTTAGAAAGCAATCAATTTAAAACACATTCACACCAAAAAAAGGGGAAAAAAAGGAAGTAAGTAGGCGGGCTACCAGTGGCGGAGAAGGGGGTACGAGGGGTAAGGGGGATCCCAGGGAAAGTCACCCGTGACACAAAAAAAAACAACAGTGAACACAGCAAATCAAAACGGGGAAACACAGCACACCGGGAAGGAGATACCACCACCCGGACACCAACACCACCACCTTCGGCTCTCAGTCAACTGAAAAATGGGAAGAGAAATGGGAAACACACTCACACAAAATTAAAGGGTTTCACTCACAAAAGAAATATCAAAAATCAATAACAGATTATAAGGACACAAATTAAAAGGAATCAAAGACAATATAAATACAATGTAATGGCCAGAACCACTAGTGGTTCCAGAAAGCCGTACCAAAACAAGAAACAGAACACTTATAATTAACACAACATAACCAAGAAAAATCAATATTTAAATAAAAAAAAAACTAACTAAAGAAAACTAAACAAAATATAAGTACAACTTTTAATTAAATTGAAAACAAAATAAAAAGAAAAGAAAAAAAACAACTAAATCAACCAAATTAATATAAGGAGCCAAACCCCTCAACTACATTCATTCAGATAAAAGCAGGTGGCTCATACATCGGCCCAGTAGCCATGAAGGCAACACAGGCGTGCAACAATACTCAATACGATTTTTAAATAGCAGCAGTGGCAGTCTCGGCAAAAGCCTCCTTAGGCAAAACAGCAATCTCGACAGACAGCAGCCTCGGCAAAAGCTTTCTTAGGCAAAAGCTTTCTTAGGCAAAAGCTTTCTTAGGCAAAACAGCAGCCAGTAGTTGAAGTGTTACAGCTAACAGGGATCTCCGGCGGCTTCAGCATTCCTAGTGTAGCGGCTATTTGTCCTTAAACTTAAACAAAACTAATAATACCAAACTTCTCAAATGGCCACTGAGGCTACGTCATGCTTTAGGCTTTACGCATGGTTTAGAGGTACCAAAATAAACTAATGTCAATAGCAAAGGATGAGTTCGAGGAGGTTTATTTTCACATATAAGCAAGCTCACAGATATTTCCTGCTGCCTCTCTCACACTGTGGTAAAACCCATATGCCCCGCGAGCTCTCCCGGGCTCCTCCCACCTTGACCTATTTATGCAAATTAACGTAGCACCACGTGACCAATAAATGACAATATAAGTAAACAAAAAAATAAGCATAAATGCAAAATAAAACAAATTAACTTTTAGCAAAGAAAAGAAATACATTAGACTATAACTTAAGCCTAAAATAAACAAAATGCAAAATAGCTCCAACAACCCAGCCCCTAATTGTGATGGTAATTTACCCACAATTAACCTTAGCTCTTAGCACAAAGGAGCTATTTCCTGATTATAACTTAAACACTAAGCTTGAATCTTGCATCTTCAGATTCTCCATGCCTACAAAACAAAAAATAGATAGAGAACAGAGATAAGAGAGAGAATGAGATATATAGTCAATTATCAGCCTCCAAGAGAAGACAGAGCTTGGTTATTGGTCTGTCCAGGATGCTGGTCTTCGTTTGGACCTTCACCGAGCAAACCAGTCCTCTTAAGTCAGCTGTGGTACTTAAACTCTGCCCATCATCCATGAGCCTCTTGGAGCTGTGGCATCAGCAAGGACAACAATATCTCCTGGAATGAAGTTTCTTTTTTGCTTTGTCCATTTTTGTCTTTCTTGCATTACAAGCAAATACTCTGATGTCCACCTTTTCCAGAAAAGCTCCGCGACGTACTGCACTTGCCTCCATTTCCTCTTAATGTACAGGTCAGATTTTTTGAACAAACCTGGTGGCAAAATGGGCTTGCCTTTCAGCAGGAGAATGTGATTTGGAGTGAGCACTTCCAAGTCATTGCGATCTTCTGAGACCTTAGTTATTGGCCGGTCATTGAGTATAGCTTCTACCTCACAAAACAGTGTTTGCAGGCCTTCCTCGTCCAGCAATTGATGTCCAACAACAGAGGTAAGTACACTGCGCACAGAGCAAATCAGACGCTCCCAAACGCCACCTTGGTGAGATGCAGCTGGAGTGTTAAAACGCCACGTCATTCCTTCCTGCACAAAAATCCTTTCAATTTTAGAGTGATTTAAAGCGGCGAGAGCCTGCCTCAGCTCCTTCTTCGCTCCAACAATATTTGTGCCGTTATCGGACCTCATACTTGTCACAGATCCTCTTCTACAGATAAATCTTCGGACAGCATTGATTCAGGAGTCTGTGTCGAGGGAGTGCGCCACCTCCAAATGTATTGCGCGGCTGCTCAAACAGGTAAATATCACTCCATATCGCTTCAGCACAGTTCTCCCTCTCCTCACATCCAGTGGTCCAAAATAGTCCACTCCCACATTTGTAAAGGGTGCGTTATCAGGCACAACTCGTTCCTCTGGTAAATCAGACATTTTCTGTTCTCCAAGTTTTCCTCTATACCTTCTGCACACTGTACATTGTGAGAGAATCTTCCTGGCTGCAGAGTTGGCATTTATAATCCAATACTTCTGTCTCAATCTGTGCAGCATATGATTGCGTCCAGCATGTCCAAGTTGGTGATGGATGTAACGTAATATGAGCTATGAGTCCTTCGACAGAATCACAGGATGTTTCACCTCCAACGGCAGAGCAGATTTAGACAAGCGTCCACCAACTCTGAGGATGCCATCTTTGATAAAGGGATCGAGGCGATACAGAGGGCTGTCTTTGGAAACAGTCTTTGAGTCGTGTTTTAGTGAGGAAATTTCAGTGCTGAATCTTTGGTTTTGTGCAAACTGAATTATTGCCTTTTCTGCTTCCTCCAAGCGCTCTGATGTCAAGCCGGATCTTCCAAGTGTGGCTTTGAACCTTTCAAGCTCCTTTTCCACATTTTCATTCTGCTTGATCACATATTCTTTCCTCTTTCGGCTCAAAAGTAAAAGTCTTTCTTTCAGCTCCAACAACCAAGCCACTGATGTTTTAAGCTTTCTCCAGGATGAGAAATAGTGAATGGCCGACTGAGGGAATTGTCACTGTATGTTGTGAAAGCATTCACTTTAAGTTCGCTTTTTACCTCCGGATCATCAGATGAGATGGAAGAGGAATCCAAGTCGAGTTTTGGCCATTCAGTGGAAGACAAACGCAAAAAGTCTGGTCGTTTTAGCCATTTTCCTTTCCCAAACTCCTGAGCTCTTAGTCCTCGAGATGCTTCATCTGCAGGATTATCTTTGGTGTTTACATACCTCCACTGATCTTTGTCCTTGGCTTCTCTTATGGCGCTGACACGGTTGGCAACATATGTGTGAAAGCGCTTTGTTTCATTGAAGATATACTTGAGAACAGTAGTGCTATCAGTCCAGAAAAATGACCTTTGCAATGACAACTGTAGCTCCTTCAACAGCATTGTGTTCACTCGAACCGCAAGCACAGCTGCAGCAAGCTCAAGGCGTGGAATAGTTAGTTGCTTTAGAGGAGCAACACGAGCCTTGCCTGTAATGAATGAAACATGCACACTGTCGGTATTCTCCAATCTTAAGTATGAAACAGTGCCATATCCTGATTGACTAGCATCTGAAAAATGATGCAGTTCTGCTTTCACTTGTGTTCCAAAGTTCTTGGGTTTAATGCACGGTTCCACTCTAAATCCACTCATATGCTGAAGTTCAGAGAGCCACTCAGACCAATGTCTGGAGACAGTACTGGGAACTGGCTCATCCCAGTTTGTTCTACGCAGCTCCTGTAACAGTAACTTGGCAGGGATTATGAAAGAAGACAGAAAACCCAGTGGATCATAGAGAGAGCTCACCACAGAAAGGATGCCCCTTCTGGTGTGTGGACGTTCCTGCACTGCAGTCCTAAAGCTGAACGTGTCTCCTTGAACGCACCATTGCATCCCCAGAGCTCTTTCCACAGGGAGTTGGTCCCTGTCCAAATCCATGTTCTCCAAACCCACTGCTCTGATATTAATGGGAATATGTGCAAACACATTTGGGCTATTTGTGACCCACTTTTGGAGATGGAAGCCACCTTTTTTACAGAGAGATGTTAGTCCATGTATGAGCTTCACTGCATCTTCCTCTGTCGCAGTGGACTTGAGACAGACATCCACATAGAAATTTGTTTTGACTGTGCTGAGGACGTTGGGTGAATATTGCAGTGCATTATCCTCAGCAGTTCTTCTCAATGCATAGTTTGAACAGCTTGGAGAAGATACAGCTCCAAATAAATGCACGCACATCCTGTATTCCTCTGGCTCCGTTGTAGTGTCTCCATTGGGCCACCATAAAAAGCACAAGAAGTCGACATGCTTGTGTGGGACCCGGACCAGATGGAACATGGCATTGATGTCAGCAATAACAGCGACGGGCTCTTCCCTAAACCGGAGGAGGACACCAATAAGCGTGTTAGTGAAGTCTGGGCCCTGCAAGAGATGGCTGTTTAATGATGTACCTTTGTAAGTACAGCCGCAATCGAACACAACACGCAACTTTCCTTTGGTTGGATGATGTACACCATGTTGGGGAATGTACCACACCTTTCCTTGCTGTGGTGTGGGCTTATTTGTGGGAACCTTTTCTGCATATCCCTGCTCCAACATGTTGTTGAGGAAATCAACGTATTGAGCTTTGAATGAAGTATCTTTGTTAAATCTCCTCTTCAGACTTTGGAGTCTTTGTAATGCAATGCAGCAATTATTTGGCAAAACAGGATCTTCAACTCTGAAAGGTAAGTCAATATAATAATGTTAATTGTTAAGCACTGTTGTATCCTTCATAATTTTCATGAATTTAATGTCTTCTCTTGACATCTCAAGTTGTTCATCATATGTTCTTTCAGCAAAGCCATGATTGTACTGCTGCATCAACATATTTTCCAAGTGCTCCACAGATATATGATTAGTAGTTACGACAGTGCATCCTGATTTGACACCAGCACCTCCAGAGTCTCCAATGCGAAGAGGCCCGTTTATGACCCAGCCAACTCTGGTCCTAACTGCATACGGTCCCCCACATTGGCTGTTTACCAATTCCCATGGCTCCAAAACTTTGGGAGAGTCCGTTCCAATAAGCAAGTCCACATCTGCATCCACTTCATGTAGCCTAATGCTGCTCAAGTACGCCCACTTGGCAACATCATCCTGACATGGCACATTGACTTTGGATACAGGCATTTCTGTTTGTGTCAGAACAGATGGTAGTTCAATAAAATCCTCGGTGTTGAAACCAGACACCTCCAGACCAATTATCACATTGGTATTAATGGTTTTAGTCTGTCCCATTGTCCTTAATAATACATTACAGCTTTTACCTGATACTCCCAGCCTTTCAGCCAGACTAGCAGTGTAGAAGGTACCAGAGCTACCAGGCTCCAAGAAAGCGTAAGTGTGCACAACTTTATTACCTTTCTGACTTTTCACCCGTACAGCCACAATGGAGAAAACAGCAGTGTCCTCTTCACCAGCCCCAATATGACCACACGTCTGCTGCTGCTCGGGTACAATGCTCAGTTTCTTTAGAGGTTATCCTTGAAGTATCCTCCCTCTCCACATGCAGGACAGATGGGTGTTTCCTGTGACACACTTCACAATCCAAGCGACTTCTACAGTCTTTGCTTGTGTGTCCATATTTCAAGCAGCCGAAACAAACACCTTTCTCCTTTAGAAAGTGAATCTTGTCCTGTTGTGTCTTTCTTTTAAACTGAAAGCATTTTTCCAGAGTGTGATTGGTGAAATGGCAGAACAGACATTTAAGCTGGTTACTGTGAGCTGTTAAGTTTTCCTTTTCTTTATGTCCATCCCTTATTGCATTGATGCTGGTGGCAAAGGTACCACTTTTCCTTTTCTGTTTAACTTGAATGGCTAGCTTTGTGTGGCTGGCTGGGGAAACATCATTAATATTTCCAAATAGCGGATCTGAAACAATTTTGACTTGTTTTTCAATAAAATTTACAAAATCAACAAACACTGCTCTGCTTCCAGTTTGTTCCAGTATGTCACATGCCACATTTCTCCACTTTTCCCTCAGTTTGTATGGAAGTTTCATTAGAATTGTCCTGAGGTTAGCCGGCATGTCTAATTCCTTCATGTACTTTATATGATGTACTATGTTGGAGCAACCTCGAAGGAACAAAGCAAATGACTGCAGAGCGTTAACATCCTCAGGTTTTATTGAGGGCCAGTTGTTGATTTTGTCCATATAAGCAGAAGAGATTTTATGTTCACTGCCAAAATGTTCAATCAAAAGCGTTTTTGCTCTTTGGTAACCAGGTTCGGAGGGCAGATGCTGACAACTTCTCACAATGTCTCTTGGTTGTCCCCTAGTTTACTGTTCTAGGAAGTACAAACAATCACTGAAATTATTAGTTTTATCCTCAATACAATTTTCAAAGGCTCTGAGAAAAGATTTAAAATACAGGGGGTCTCCATCAAATACAGGTATATTTCTGGTAGGCAGAGCAGAGGCTGTGTTTTGTTGGACCAACAGGGCAGTAATTTCATTTTGACGCTGCATGATGTTCAAAATGTCCGGAAAGCTGGTGGATTGATCATTGACATGAGCATTTTGCAAACCCATTGGTCGTGTACTTTGTCTTTGGGAAACAGGAATGACATTAGGTATGGGTGGTTGTATTACGACATGTTTGGATCCAACACCAACAGAGACAGAACTCAATAAGCGACTGGAGGAAGGTTCGGAGTTTTCATTTGTGGGCACAAAACATTCAACATTTGGATTTAGTTCATATTTTCCTGGATTTTCTGACCTTTCCAAGTAAGAATTCATGCCATCTGATGTTGTAGATGCACATTTTGACGCTTTAGAGCCACACTTTGAATTTATTTCCAGAACCTTCAATTTTGCATTTGTCACCTTTAATTCTGCCTCCAGAGCAAGTTGTTCCTTTTCTCTCCTTAAATGTTCCCGTTTCTTCCGTAATTCCTTTTGGTCCTTTTCCTGTTTCCTTCTTGATTCCTCTTGTTCAAGTCTTACTTGTTCCTCCTGCGCCTCCAAAATGTGCTTTTGTTTTAGAGCAGCCATGCGCTCCTGTAATGCTGCTTTATCTGCTTGCGCTAATATTCTTGCAGATGCACTGGATGATGTTCTTGACAGTTTAGAGCCAGCTTTTGAGCGCGCTGCAGAACCTTGATTGGATACACTGTCCTCAGGCCTAATATCGATTTGATTATCAGGTAGTTTGATTGGAAGTTCATATGAATGGCCTGCATTTGATAACCACCCTTTGACATCATCAATAAAATTTGAAAACAGATTTTCCTTTTGTTCAAAATATTTATCTTGATTTTCCTTTTCATCCTGAGGTATATTCAGTGACACAAATGACAAATGATGTTGTTTTGCCTCCTTAACACATGTGATCATTTGATCCAAAAGAGGCTTGACTGCATCAATATTTTCTGCAGAATGCATAAATTTATCCATTTGATTCATGCACACTTTGGCTTGTCTACATTTTGTCGATCTTTTTTCCTGACACGTTTGCATGAAAAACATCATTCCTTTAGCAGTATGGCTTGTGCGCCTCCTTATAGGAAGTCCCGTGTCACTTATGGCTTTGGATGCAACGTCAGACATTTTTACTTTCTATTGATGTTGACCAGGTACACACACAGCTTTTTGCAAAGGTCGAATAAAGCACGTACCTTGCGGATTTTGTTTGCAGCGGTGATTGCTGTTGCGCGTGGGCGTGCGCGTCACCTGTGAAGGCTTTGGGCCAGCCTTTGCGAATCCAATTGCAACAAACATCAATCCTCCACTCCGTAAATGCAGCTCCAGCGCTCCAGTAGCGTCACCGTTATCCAGCCCGCTCCTCCACCACTCCTAGGCCCTGTTGCGCGCGGCCGTGCGCGCCACCTGTGAAGGCTTTGGGCCACCTTCTGCAAATCCAACCGCAACAAACATCAATCCTCCACTCCGTAAATGCAGCTCCAGCGCTCCAGCAGCGTCACCGTTATCCAATATGGTGTCCAGGGAAGCTTTACACGCGCCTCCACCACTCCTAGGCCCAGCGTTGCCTCGAGCATCCAGGTGAGTAATCCACTTTAAAAGAGTAATCCAGCAAAGAACAAGTCCAATTTCCAGGTAAACCAACGATATACCTCCAGGAGCCAGGGTTTTACTTATGTAGCGGCTATTTGTTCTTAAACTTAAACAAAACTAATAATACCAAACTTCTCAAATGGCCACTGAGGCTACGTCATGCTTTAGGCTTTACGCATGGTTTAGAGGTACCAAAATAAACTAATGTCCATAGCAAAGGATGAGTTCGAGGAGGTTTATTTTCACATATAAGCAAGCTCACAGATATTTCCTGCTGCCTCTCTCACACTGTGGTAAAACCCATATGCCCTCGCAGCCTCTCCCGGGCTCCTCCCACCTTGACCTATTTATGCAAATTAACATAGCACCACGTGACCAATAAATGACAATATAAGTAAACAAAAAAATAAGCATAAATGCAAAATAAAACAAATTAACTTTTAGCAAAGAAAAGAAATACATTAGACTATAACTTAAGCCTAAAATAAACAAAATGCAAAATAGCTCCAACACCTAGCATTTACAGAAAATAATAATTAACACTAATTAAGTTTAACAAATAAATCCAACCCCATTTAGCCCACATACCGTTCAAGCAGCGTTTTAGTAGACCCAGAGGGAGGCAGCTCCGAGCATGCAAACCGTAGCAGCTATCAGTGTTACTCGCTTTTCATTTACGGCGTTCAACCGGTATGGTGAAGGATGGCCCGCCAACCGAAGATCTACAAAGCGTTCAGTATATAACAACGGCAAGAAAATAACCGTGACAATGAGTGTGGAGGCAGCCAAGCCGCTACCCTACCTGTAGCACAGCAAAACACCTCACGGAGTGAGTGACCCGGAAGTGTAGAGGACTTCCGTCACCAACGAGCAAGAGAGGGCGGAAGGAGGACAACTAGCTGCTTTTATACCGGGCCCTTAGCCAGTGATTGGTCAAAAGAGCGCCAGGTAGTTAGGAGTTCAACTCATACTGCTACAGTAGCAATGGGGGCTGAGACTGAGAGCTACATGGGAAAATATGCATCAAACAAGCCACTTTGAAATTTTACTTTTTTCATGAATATAAAAGTTGGGTGAAACCCCCCAGATTAAAAAATGTTGGCTGAACCTCCCCTCAACAAAGAATAAAAAGACATGGCCCTCCCATATTTTCCTCCGGTGGTCCATTCCATGCGAACGGTCCATAAGAAGGATGAAGAATGTCGAAAGTTGACTTGATTTTTTTCATGTAGGATTAGAAGATTATAAAATCTTCACGAACAATCAAAATGAAGTAAATAAAACGGTAAAAATCTTTCTGTTTGGATTTCTGATGAATATCAGATTGTTCTGTGTTATTGAGGTATTTTTTTATAAACATTACTGTCAGGAAGCCCAAATAGTTGAATGAGTAGTGGAAGTTGTTCAGAAAGGTTTCAAAAAATGTCATAAAAGGATTAAGAAACAGGAGAAAAGCGTTATTTAGAGACACACACAAACACACAAACACACACACAAACACACACACACAAACACAAACACACACACAAACACACACACACACAAACACACACAAACAAACACACACAAACACACACACACGCCCTTCGCTCTCCTCTCTGAATAATGTGTGAAACACGTCAGCATCTGTGGTTTTAGACTTGTGAAAAGGACATTTATTTCCGGACAGAGGTGATGCTACAAAGTTTCCTCTGATGATGAGATAAAGAAGAGATGTTTGTTAAAAAAGAAAAAGTATCAGCTGCTGATGAGGGTTGGTGTAGAGTGTATATGAACTGAGTGGTGTCAGTGTTTGTCGACCTCGGAGCAGAATGGCTGCAGTCACAGAGCTCTCCTTCCTGTGGTTTGCTCTCATCAACAACATCCATGCTCAAGAACTGGTCATCATCAGAGAGGAAGGAGACTCTTACACCTTCTACCTCCCCGAGAACACCACCTCCTGCCTGATCTCCAGATCTGTTGGTGAGGAGCAGCTTGTCCTGTGGAACACCTCTGACCTCTGGTCCAACATCTCCTCAGTACCTGAAGACCTGAAACAACGACTTGTCAGCTCGGTGAATACTTCTTCTTACACCATCCTCCACCTGACCCATTCAGACTCCGGCCGGTACCGAGAGGAGTGTTGGACTGAGGGCAACGTGATGCATGACAACAACTTCACTATTACTGTTTGTAATACTTCAAAACATGGGGGAGTTATTGGAGCGAGACTCTCAGAAACAGTGGATCTGCCATGTGAAGGAGCAGCTGATAATCTGGATATCCAATGGCTCAAACAGGACTCTAGATATGAGCAAGAAACATGGAGCAGAGTTTTTGTGGACAAGACGACATCAGTGATGGACAATGTTAGAGGAAGATACCAAGTGGTGACAAACACATCAACTCTTCGTGTTTCCAACGTCACAGCAACAGACTTTACGCGGTACAGATGTCTGGTGATGAACCAACAGCAGTGTGTTAGCAGTTACACTGTAGGGTTGAAAATACAGTTGTATGAGAGAATGTACCGCTCAGTGGGAGAGACCGCTGTGTTGCCGTGCTCTATCACTGACTCCACTGATGAACAGCCCCCACGTTGGTCTAATCAGTTCTCCTCTGACCTAGGACAACAAAACCAGACTGTTCCTTCACTAGACCAAAACTACTCGCTGGTGTTTTCATCTCTAATGTTAAATCACTCAGGTTGGTACGAATGTAAAGCCTCTATGATGTAAATGCAAATGTATTGGCTGTTTGTGTGTCCCAAATGTGCCCCCTGCTTTAGAGCTCTTCTCAGAAGGAGAAGAAGTCACTCTCAGATGCAGAGATTGGAGAGAGAATAAGGGGCATGGTTGGTTTATCAAGGCTCACCAAACAGAGGGAAGAATCTTTGGTGTAATGTATAATCAGATAATGAGCAGAGTGAGCTGGTATGGTAATGATGGGAGCCTGTTTATTTCTAATATCTCAGTGGGAGATGCAGGGGAGTACTGGTGTGTAGTTTATTACCCATATGGTGGTCAGTGTGTGTCAAGAGAGAAAACTGTTAGTGTACATGGAGCCCTTTGGGATTTACTCCACCTTCTTCAAAGTGCGATGCTCAGTGCTCAGTGTCCTGCTGCTGATGCTCTGTGCTGCTGTAGTCGCTGTGAACCTGAGGACACGGAGAGGAGCGCAGCTTTCCCAATGATTATTATTATAATATTATAAAATAAGTTTTGAATGTTAGAAGGTGACCTTTGATCCTGACAGGATGCAGATGTTCCCTTACGTCTGTATTACTATGTATTATATATATATATATATATATATATATATATATATAGATGATATTATATTGTATATATATTGAGTTAGTTGATCTTTTCGTGACTGTTTGTGTGTGCTTATGTCTGTGTGTGTTCCAGATGTTTTATTTTAAATCTAAAGATTATGTGATGTTGTATATTATATATGAAGGAATATTAATTAGTCTTTAGTGCATTTATAATAGTTGTATCTTCCAGTGTTGTCAGTGTTATAAATGTATTATTATATCTTGGTCTATATCTATAATGTATCGTCTATCTATCATAAATATTATTAATAAACAATAAAACTTGCTTTTGATTGTTTCTTATGTTAACTTTCAGTAAGTAAAGTTTATTTCAAGAGCACATTTAAACACACATTAATCTGACCAAGGTGTGAATAAAAGAACATTAAAATGTAAATATCAAAACCCAAAAAGAAGATCCCAACCACAACAACAAGCAGCAGTTCCCAAACCCAGAATGATAGACATGATGAGACCAGACTGAGAGATTAGAGAGTTATAATGGGTCTTTATCCCAGATATAACAACAGAAATGGAGGGAGCACATCTGATATGTGAAGGCAGCAGCTTCCACCGTCGTGGAGCAGCAACTGGAAAGACTCTGTCCATATTTGGCAGTTTGCAGATGATCTGTATCTGTGTTTTATTATAAAGTTAATGAAATAAAAGGTGTTCTACTTTGTCTCAGCTACAGCTCTGAGTCTCTCCCTCTGCTCCCGTTTACCTCACCACTGAGTCTCACTTCATGTCCCGCCCACAGCACTATCTGGTTGGCTAGATGTTAGACGAGTAACAGCCAATCAGCACTCATCATGACATGCAGCAGCCTCAAGCAGAAGAGTCTCCAGCTCTGGTGGACTTGGTCTCGTTCTGGTCGAGTCCCCCTAATTCTAGAGCGCTCCTTTAATGGGTCATTTAGGAAACTCTAAAGCAATTATTCCTAACCTAAACAAGCAGAAACAGACCATAATAAGTTCAAGTTCAAATGTATTGTCATGTGCATTTAAAGGTACAAAGTACAGAGAGAAAGCAATGAAATGTGCTTTGTCCTGGCCCTCTCTTCTCATAAAAACTAGTCGCCTTCTACTACACTTAACCTCAACTACACCGTCAACAACAAGTAAAGAGATTCTGACTGTTTCTATAATAATGCCACAAAATGATGAGAGCCGCGCCACAGATGACTGTTCAATCAACATAGAAACAAATTAACACGATATGACTGTCGACAGATGCTACAAGAAACTGCTAAATCCAGAAATCACAAAAAAAAGTTGTTAGTATCTATGCCAAAAATATTTTAAATTGTCATGAAATCCATCTATCAAATGAAAATGGACTGGCAATTCTTGGTCTAAATGCCACAGAAATAATTTGTCCTTGTAGTTATTTACACACCCCCTTCCTCAAATATAGATTTTTATGAAAAACCTGATAATGTATTGAAAGAATGCAATTTTAAGAAAGAGGTAATTATCATGGATGACCTAAATATAAACTTGGAGGATAAACAATATAGAAAAAATCTGAAAAAGGTCAGGGATGTGATGGATTTCACACAGCTAATCCACAGGCCCACAAGAAGAACTAATTCCACTAGTTCACAGATTGGTTTATTTTGATCAACATTTGATTATAGTGTCCAGGAAGCTAAACAGTAAACAATTTAAAGCCTCGGTTGCAAATAATTTTCCAAACCTCAATCCAACAGGTAAACTGGGATGAGCTGATATTAAGGAATTATTTGCAACAAGATTGTCTAACATTTTCAAGCCAAATACAGGTAACTCTCTCAAAATGTATCCGTAAGATTAAACATAGGGCCAAAAATAACAGTCTCCCTTGGTTAAATTATAACATTTTCAAGCAGATTAAAAAGTGTGATCTTGCTCTAAAAAATAATGTCACAACAAATTTCCATGACGACAACTATCGCTGCATAATGTTGATAAACAAGGTAGTGAAGGAAATAAGAAAAGCAAAGGCAAACTCCTATTGACATTTTAAATGAAGCACAAGGAAATGTTAAAATAATCTGGAGCAAATTAAAGAAACTGACGGGAACATCACAGCAATAGAAACATGACTGAAAATTAATCAAAATGGAATTTTCCTAAGACACCCAACAGAAACAGCAGAGGCCTTCAATCCAACAGAAACAATAGAGGCCAACAGAAACCCAAGTACCCAACAGAAACAGCACAGGCCTTCAATCACTACTCTCTTGACTCTGTAGCTGAAATCTCACTGAGTTTCCTAGTAGACCAGGGCAGAGTGTATCCAGCAATCACAGTGGAACCTACCTTTACCATAAAAAATAATTACTGAGTCAGGAATCATGAAAATCATTAGGTCCCTTACCTTCTATGGCAAAAGATGTGTTTGGGATGGATACGACTATGCTCAAAGACCTTGGCTCAGTTTTAGTTAATCCTATTACTTTGATTATTAACCTCTCAATAGAAACTGGACAGTTTCCAAATGCCTGGAATTCAGATATTTTCACTCCAATTTTCAAATCTTGTAATTCACCTTCCTTAAGTAATTATAGGCCGATCAGTATTCTCCCGAGAGCATCCAACATTGTTGAGAAATGGGAAGCTGAGCAGATTGTTTTCCATTTAGAAAACCGCTCCACCTCTCTCCACCCAATGTAGTTAGGCTTTAAATCCAACAGACATGGCTAATTGCCTTTTTTTGTTGAGAAAATAAAATCATCTCTGGATTTGGATGGTGTGGTAGGTGCAAAATTTTTGGATCTCAGGGAAGCTTTTGATACTGTCAATCATAAAGTTCTCCTTGCCAAGTTATCCTAATGTAATTTCTGTGATGGTGTGATGACATGGGTGGAATCTCATTTAACAAACAGGGCTCAGTCGATAATCATAGATCAAACTTGGTTCAGTTACATACTGATGTCCCGCAAGGATCCATTCTTGGTCCACTCTTGTTCAGCGTTTATATTAACGACCTTCCATCTATGTCCTGAAGTTGAAACCATAATGTGCGCAGATGATACTGTTGTAAACACACACACACATACGCACACACACAAACATATACACAGACACAGACACACACACGCAAATACACACACACACCACAACCCCATCCTCTCTGAATAATGTGTTTATGAAAACACGTCAGCCTCTGTGGTTTTAGACTCGTATAAAAGGACATTTATTTCTGGACATAGGTGATGCTGCAAAGTTTACTCTGATGATGAGATAAAGAAGTCATGTTTTGATAAAAAAAAGAAAAAGAGCAGCAGCTGATGAGTGTTGGTGTAGAGCGTATATGAGCTAAGTGGTGTCAGTGTTTGTTGACCTCGGAGCAGAATGGCTGCAGTCACAGAGCTCTCCTTCCTGCTGTTTGCTCTCATCAACAACATCCATGCACAAGAACGGATCATCATCCGACAGCTAAGGTCCTCTTACACCTTCAAGCTCCCCAACAACACCACCTCCTGCCTGATCTCCAGATCTGTTGGTGAGGAGAAGCTTGTCCTGTGGAACACCTCTGACCTCTGGTCCAACAGCTCCTCAGTACCTGAAGACCTGAAACAACGACTGGTCAGCTCGGTGAAAACTTCTTCTTACACCATCCTCCACCTGACCCATTCAGACTCCGGCCCATACCGAGAGGAGTGTTGGACTGAGGGCAACATGACGCATGAGAACAACGTCACTATTACTCTTTGTACTTCAATAGGTTGGGCATATATAGGAGTGAGACTTGGAGAAACAGTGGATCTACCATGCGAGGGAGCAGCTGATAATCTGGATGTCCAGTGGCTCAAACGGGACTTTAGATATGAGCAAGAAACATGGAGCAGAGTTTTTGGGGACAAGACAACATCAATGATGGACAATGTTAGAGGAAGTCACCAAGTGGTGACAAACACATCAGCTCTTCGTGTTTCCAACGTCACAACAACAGACTTTACAGAGTACAACTGTCTGGTGATGAACCAACAGCAGTGTGTTAGCGGTCAACCTGTAGAGTTGGTACAATATGAGATAATCTACGGCCCAGTAGGAGAGACCGCTGTGTTGCCGTGCACTATCACTGACTCCACTGATGAACAGCCCCCACGTTGGAGGAAGTATAATTCAAAAACCCGCTCTTACGCTGACCTAGAACTACAAAACCAGACTGTTCCTTCTGTAGACCCAAACTACTCGCTGGTGTTTTCATCTCTAATGTTAAATCACTCAGGTCGGTACTACTGTGAAGCCTCTATGAGTGAGCAATACTATGGGCTGGTGGTGTGCCCCGAATTTGGCCCCCCTGCTGTAGAGCTCTTCTCAGAGGGAGAAGAAGTCACTCTCAGATGCAGAGATTGGAGAGAGGATAAGTGGCATATTTGGTTTATGAAGTCACACCAAACAGAGGGAATAATCTTTAGTGTAATGTCTAATCAGAGCATGAGCAGAGTGAGATGGTACGCTCATAATGGGAGTCTGGTTATCTCTAATATCTCAGTGGGAGACGCAGGGGAGTACTGGTGTGCAGTTACTGACCCAGATGGTGATTTTCAGTGTGTGTTAACAGAGAGAACTGTGTTAGTGTACTTTGAGCCCTTTGGGGTTTACTCCACCTTCTTCAAAATGCGATGCTCAGTGCTCAGTGTCCTGCTGCTGATGCTCTGTGCTGCTGTAGTCGCTGTGAACCTGAGGACACGGAGAGGAGCGCAGCTTTCAGCTCACACACACACTTAATATGCATATATGATCATTTCATCATTGGCTTTAATACAGCCTGGTATACACTGGCTTTAATACAGCCTGGTATACACTGGCTTTAATACAGCCTGGTATACACTGGCTTTAATACAGCCTGGTATACACTGGCTTTAATACAGCCTGGTATACACTGGCTTTAATACAGCCTGGTATACACTGGCTTTAAAACAAGGGATGGGACACATTCATGCAGAGAAAACATTTAAACTAGAACACAAAAGACAGAGAGAGAGATTACAGAAATAACAAACAGAAATTTTGGGAAATGAGACATATATACCCAATGATTATTATTGTAATAATATAAAAAAGGTTTTGAATGTTAGAAGGTAACCTTTGATCCTGACAGGATGCAGATGTTCCCTTGTCGTCTGGATTAGTATGTTGCGTATATATATATATATATATATATATATATATATATATATATATATATATATATATATATATATATATATATATATATATATATATAGATGATGATATTATATTGTATATGTGTTGAGTTAGTTGATCTTTTGTCGATGTTGTGGATGCATGTGATTATAGGGATCACTTCTTCTTTTATATTTTTAATAGTTTAACATATTGGAACTTCACTTTTTAACCTTTTTTTCATAATAAAGAGTTTTATTATGAATCATGCTATGTGTGTCTGTGTGTGTGTGCGTGTGTGTGCGTGTGTGTGTCTGTGTGTGTCTGTGTGTGTGTGTTTGTGTGTGTGTGTGTTCCAGATGTTGTATTTTAAATCTAAAGATTATGTGATGATGTATATTGTGTATGAAGGAATATGAATTCTCTTTAATGCACTTATAATAGTTGTATCTTGCAGTGTTGTCAGTGTTATAAACTTGTTATTATATCTTGGTCTATATCTAGAATCTATCGTCTGTTTAATAAATATTATTAATAAACAATAAAACTTGTTTTGATTATGATTTCTGATTAATTATTATAAAAATGCTCTTTATCGAGATGAATTGTAGATGAGAATTTGTTGTTTGTGTGTGGTATGTGTGTACGTGTATATACATATGTTTATGTGTATACAGTACAGGCCAAAAGTTTGGACACACCTTCTCATTCAATGCGTTTCCTTTTTATTTTCATGACTATTTACATTGTAGATTCTCACTGAAGGCATCAAAACTATGAATGAACACATATGGAATTATGTACTTAACAACAAAGTGTGAAATAACTGAAAACATGTCTTATATTTTAGATTCTTCAAAGTAGCCACCCTTTGCTTTTTTGGATAACTCTGCAAACCCTTGGTGTTCTCTCAATGAGCTTCATGAGGTAGTCACCTGAAATGGTTTTACCTTCACAGGTGTGCTTTGTCAGGGTTAATTAGTGGAAGTTTTTACCTTATTAATAAAAAAAGCAAAGGGTGGCTACTTTGAAGAATCTAAAATATAAGACATGTTTTCAGTTATTTCACACTTTTTTGTTAAGTACATAATTCCATATGTGTTCATGTGTGTTTGTTTCAGTGAGAATCTACAATGTAAATAGTCATGAAAATAAAGAAACACATTGAATGAGAAGGTGTGTCCAAACTTTTGGCCTGTACTGTATGTGTGTATATGAATATATTTGTATTCATGTAGTTTTCTGAATGATTTGTATATGCGACAGGAAGATGTTTGTTAAATAATTAAATTTGTGGTGTCTTGTAATCCCATGTGGTATGGGCCAAAATGTTTGGCATGACACAGAAATAAGACATACCTAACTAACTAACTAACTAACTAACTAACTAACTAACTAACTAACTAACTAACTAGCAACATATCTGTCATTCTGTAAAATGTTTCTTACGTTAATTTTTTGTAAGTAAAGGTTATTTCTAGACCACATTTAAACACACATTAATCTGACCAAAGTGCTGAATTAAAGAACATTAAAATGTAAATATCAAAACCCAAAAAGAAGACCCCAACACCAACAACAAGCAGCAGTTCCCAAACCCAGAATGATAGACATGATGAGACCAGACTGAGAGATTAGAGAGTTATAATGGGTCTTTATCCCAGATATAACAACAGAAATGGAGGGAGCACATCTGATATGTGAAGGCAGCAGCTTCCACCATCGTGGAGGAGCCTAAACATGCAGAAACAGACCAAAATAAGCACAGACACAGACAGACACACACCCACACACACATAAATACACAGAAACACACACACACACACACACAAGCAAGGGGGGGGGGGTCTGTGCACTGCGACGTCCTCTTCCTCAATGACTTCATACAACACAATAAACCACTGAATGTTTTATATTAGGCCTTGCAACGTTCTGCAAGCAAATATAATGTAATCATGAAATCTAATCAGAATAGTCTAATTATTAACAAGATCCAAAAAATAAACCTCCATATTAAGATATCTGCACCTTTCCCATCCCAGGTTAGGACGGTTGTTGTTGCCCCGCTGCCTGCAGTAAATGAAGGTACATGCAGATAAACCACAGACCAGCAGCCTCTCCTGATGCTATCAGGACAGACTGAGGTTTAGCTGATTCTCTCACACACACACACACACACACACACACACACAGACACACAGACACACACACACACACACACACACACACACACACAGACACACACACAGACACACACACACGCACGCACACAGACACACAGACACACACACACGCACACAGACACACACACACAGAGCAGCAGCCTCTGCTGATGCTATCAGGACAGACTGAGGTTTAGCTGATGCCTGTTAAAGTGTGGTCACACAGAGGCACAAAGATTAGATTGTTCTGAGATAAACAGCATTTCACATGAAAACTGAGGTCACATTGTGTTAATAAAATATTTTACAACACACACACCCACACACAAACACACAGACACAGACACACACACACACACACCCAAACCCACCCACAGACACACACACACACACACATACACATACACACACCCACAGACACACACAGACACATATACGCTCACCCACACACAGACACACACACACACACACACACACACACACACACACACACAAAACACATACACAGATACACACACAGACACACATACACACACACACACACACACACAAACACACACACACACACACACACACACACACACACATTCACAGACACACACACACACACACTGAAGGAAAATCTGGTAAAAACACAGGCCCGAAAGCCACTAAAGATCTGAATCTAATTCACTAATTTCCACGACTTCTTTCATGAGACTAATCAATACCAAAACTCAAGGAACAATCTGAGATGATAGATTGAAGTTGAGCAGAGTTTACTGAGTCCAGCATAACAAGTAACAAACCCAGCTGTGTGTTCACCAACAGATCCTAAGTATCCCTAGCTTCAGACAAAGGAGTCAGAGCTCTGGTCAGCAGAGTCTCTGTCCAGTTCTCTGCTTTCCCTTAATTTCTCCTCCGCAGGACGGTGTCTTCTTGTCTCTAGGCAGACTGTCCTCTTCACACACACACACACACACACACACACACGCACATGCACACAAACATACACACACACAGAGCAGCAGCCTCTGCTGATGCTATCAGGACAGACTGAGGTTTAGCTGATTCCAGGCCTGTTAAAGTGATGTCACACAGAGGCAGAAAGATTAGATCGTTCTGAGAAAAACAGCATTTCACATGGGAACCGAGGTGTTCTGTAATTAGTTTACAGTCACATTGTGTTAATAAAATATTTTTACAACACACACACCCACACACCCACACACACAGACACACACACAGACACATACAGACACAAACATACACAGACACATTTGGTCTCGCTCCGGGCCAGTCTAACTCCAGATCTAAATCTAGAGCGCTCCTTTAATGAGTCATTTAGGAAACTCTAAAGCAATTATTCTTAACCTAAACAGGCAGAAACAGACCATAATAAGTTCAAGTTCTAGTGTGTTGTCATGTGCATTTAAAAAGACAAAGTACAGAAAGAATGCAATGAAATGTGCTTTTCCCCGGCCCTCATCTCATAAAAACTATCAATATAGTTTGAATGAAATATATTAAAATGACCTGAATATCTACTACAAGACAAACACACACACACACACACACACACACACACACACACACACACACACACACACACACACACACACACAAACTTTTTCAACAATTCCAAACAGTTTATTGTCAGGTAGCTTTGTCTCTGTGGTGTTTTGCACAACAACAACAGCAACAGTCAGGAGACATTATATAAATTGGAAAATATAAAATAAATATAAAAAGAAATATCTGTTTTTAAAGTGTAGGAGCTATGTTTGATGCAGGACGGTTGTTGCACTGAAACATTCAGCATCAAAAACAGCCAATATTTAGTCAACCTGAACAGCTGTTCATTTCCTCTGACCCCCCCTGAAGATTTCTGTAACCAAGAGAAAACTTTGGTCCAGAGCCAAAAGTACTCCAGCCTTAAAAAAAGCCACGCTGCATTCAGCAGAATTAGTTTCTCTTTTGATTATTGTTCTAAAGTAACGATGACATGAGGCTGTACAAAGGTCACAGAAATTTAACGGATGTGACCAATGACCAACCAGTATTTCTTTAAAGGGGTGATAGAGTACAAAACCGATTTTACCTTGTCATAGTGGAATAATGACAGTTTAGTGGGTAACTAGGACATACATAGAACCTCTAAATCCCATTGACACCTCTTTTCTCTGCAAACCTCACTAATTGAAACTGCCTCTGAAACAAGCAAATCTCAACGAGCCCCATAGTTGACGTCAACTATTGCGGCTCCTCCTCATTTGGCTCTAGTCTCTCTCTTTGTCACGCCCCAACATTTGCATCGGCTACACAACTGACCTGAGATCAGTTAGTCTTCTGAATCTAGGTCGTGCAGATCTCAGAAATTGTATACATTGTTCATCTGCTATTTTACCATTAAATTCACTTCTAAGACTTTTTTATGCAAGAAATCAACTATGTAGAGGTGAAATACGGGCCGTTTTACGAAAATTTATGTCTAATTGCAAATTTTGTCCGACTGTGTGTCGGAGTTCAGCGGCCGGTGCTGCCTGTGTTGCTGCCTCGCCACCCAGCCTGCCTTCCTTCACAGACCCCGGCCTGCTGTGAGGTAGATAGAGCTCCGTCATGGCTGGCAGCCCCCAGCACTCCATACCCGCGCAAAGTCACCGCCTTTTGGGCTAATGAACTACCAAACGCCGCTGCTCTGACAGAGCTCCAGGGCCTGCAGCTCCCCTCTTCCTGCTAGCTAAATGCCCGTGTCTGTGAGTTAGAGCGCGGTCAGCGAGCTTGTTACGCCAGCAATCTCTTACCACAGGTTCCAGTTAATCTTATAATGTGTGTAATTATAATGTGTTGAGTTATTTAAACAAATGATCGGTGAAATAAACGCCTTTTGTCCGCGAGTCTCATTGATAGAGCCTGCGGCTGGATGGAGCTAGCTTTATCAATGAGAGCTAGTTAGCCTACTCTTAGAATTCCTCTTAAATTCACAAAAAATTATAAAATTGAAATCGGACACCATTGTTAGCTTTATAAGACCTTGGGGTAGAGGTTATATAAGTGGCGTGACAAAATTCAAACTGTAAATATACTCGAATTACGCCGAAAATGAAGCTAACTAGCCACAATCTGTACACATAGGATTGAAGGGACGGTCGCAGCTAACAAAACCCTTAATGGTCACAAATATTCATTAAATTAAGTAATATAAGTGTCGTGATGAAATTCAAACTGCAGGCTGCTGCTTTCTCCTCAGACTGTGTGGAGCTCCATAAAGTCCGACACGTCTTACCAAATTTGCAATTAGCCATCAATTTTCGTAAAACAGCCCATATTTGAGATTTATATAGTTGATTTCTCGCATAAAAAAGTCTCAGAAGTGAATTTGGTAATGAAACATTGCAGTGTCTGGAATATGAGATTCTGTCGCTTCTCTAATGTATGTGTATTGGGGATTCGCTCAACCAATCAGCGCGCGTCTCTAATGTGTCCGTATGGCAATTCGCTCAACCAATCACCGCGCAGCTCATCTAAATATTCATGACCATAACATATTTGGAAGAAAAGCTCTTGTTACAAATAGGGCCAAAACACAGGTATGCATAAGGGCCAATAAAGTATCAACCAGGCCATTTTCAGCCCAACCAATGTTACATACCCCATTAGGATACCTTAAGGAACAGTGTGAAATACCCTATATAATCTTTCTATCACCTCTTTAAACAACAGTTCAATGTTCACTCAGAAATCTTTCTCAGCTGGTTTTCTGATGTTCTGATTCTGCATCTTGTTTGTCCATCAGTGAAGTTCTGTCTCCATCTAGTGGCTGAAACTAAGAACAGCACTCTGCTCTTTACTGGACTCAATCACTTTCAGAGTCAAAGTCCACTTATTAAAAACAGACTTTAACAGCTTTTCATTTCAAAGAGACAATGTGTACCAGTCAGTTATTGTAGAGATCCATCCCAACTCTCCACAGTTTGGTTCTTCACATTAACCTCAGCTCTGTGGAAAGGACTGGATCCACCTCACAGAGAGCAGAGATCAGAACTGAGCTGGCTGCTCTTCCTTTTCTTCTCACCGTGTCCATCAGGTCTCGGGCTTTCTCTGCTCTGCCTGTTCTGACTGACTGCATTTCACCATCAGTTATAACACCACGCTCAAGGAGTTTATCCAGAAGCTGGTTCAGAACTGGATCAGACACTCGCTCTACAAACTGTGTCCGAACTAGAAACAACCTGTCTTCTGGAGGATACCTGTCCTCTGCTGGGACACTGTCCTCTGCTGGGTCATTCCTCTGTGGATTTGGCCCAGTTGGACCTGGAAGATAACCAGGGGAATTATTGTCAGTTTGTGTTCTTCTTTAAGAAGTAATCAGAATCTAAAAGGGAGACATTTATATTCCATATTTTACAGTTTTGTGATGGTTTAATGTGATTGACTAATATGGGGATAATCTGGTTACCTAGATGGAGACCTTGTTTTGAAACAGCCAATCAGATCTTTCAGAGAGGAGTGAGGTCATCGTTGTCTCATAGGTAGTGCAGCTCCAGACGCTGAACAACAACTCACATTAGCTTCAAGCTAAAGTCTCCTTCTTATCTAACTTACAAACATGAACAGTCCTGAACCTTAGCTTGTTGAACGAGCAAACAAACATTCACCAGGGTAAAGTGCACCGCTAACATCAGTTTGCAGGCTAGATAGCTGATTAGCAGCAGCACATTAAACATCATGTAAATATACCTGCAGATGTCTATTTAGTCAGTTTAGATGCTGCTGTTGTCCTGACTCTGCATTACAACCAACAACACACCTTTTTCCCAATGACATGCAGCTACAGTGAGAGTTTGTTTACTTGTTGTTTCTGTCGTTCTCTTGTTCCGTTAGGTGTAAAACCGGCACTCCCACAGAAATTTGGTAAATCTAAAAGGTCTGCCTGGCTTTACAGAGGCTAGACAGGAAGTGATGTCAGGACAGCTCTGTATACAGACATTCCGTGTGTTCATGGACATCGGAAAAACGTTTTTCCGAGTGAAAACGTCACCATTCACGTAACTTCCTGTGGGAATCAGAGGTGGGAAACTCGGGCTGGATTTTGATAACCGAGTTCCCCAGTTGGTGACAGCTGACGTTTGATGGAGGTGACTTTGGTTTACTGAACATATTTCAATGACAATAAACTGTTTATTGTGGACAAATGCGTTGCTTGTCCTGCAGATAACACAAACAAACACCTGGCGATGTGCTGTTTGGATGCTTGCATAAGAAAACATCAGAGAATCTTTCGTTATTGAGGCCTCCATGTTTTCACCACCTGATGCTCTCGGCTACGGCCAACTGTTGGTGTCAGTCATGCAAAAAGTTGTTATGCCAAACGCCAATATAACAGAAGAAGAACACTCATCCCGACCATGTGAACGCTGCCAGTCGGAAAAACAACGTAACCAGGGGGGCAGTGCCTGTTATTCCCAGGTGGCATGAACGCAGCAATTGTCATGCTCTGTATCATGCAAATCATACTCTGTGTATCTGAATATTTACAAGGGTCCATCTAATGTTTCAACATCTGCTCATGTGTCTGTGACCCGGTTTAACACTGCAGGAAGTGACAGGTCAGAGATCAGCCCCTAAACAATGGCTGTGCAGCTGTGCACACCCATACCAGTAAAACCATTCCACATGAACTGAATGACAGGACCAAACTGGGGCACATCTATGATCAAAATATCTTCCTTCCTCCTGGTTTGTTAATGGTCTTCACAGTTACATAATGTGATTTGAATGGCCGAGTCACCCCTTCCTCTGTTTTTGTGTTGGGGTTCTAACCTCCGGTGGATTTATGAGGACTGTGGTTAACTGCTCCTCAGATCTCTGCAGGGTAAATCCAGACAGCTAGCTAGACTATCTGTCCAATCGGAGTTTTCTGTTGCACGACTAAAACTACTTTTGAACGTACACATGTTCCACCAAAACAAGTTCCTTCCTGAGACTATTTAGCAGATAGCCTAGAAATCTAGACTCCCCCTAGTGGCAGCAAATTAATTTGGCAGCCAGGGGGGTCTAGCAACTCTCCGTTGACTTTCGAGCTGCAAAAACAAATTTTTTGTCAGGCCAATCACATCGTGTATAGAGTCAGTGGGCGGGGCTTATGGCTGCTGGGAACAGCGGTCTTCTGGAAGACTTGGAGTTCAGCTTTTCTTTGAGAAAAGAACAAAGAACGGCACAGAAATCATTCTTAAAGAAGGAAGATGTGTTCGGAGTTTTGCCGACCGGATACGGCAAAAGTTTAATCTATCAACTAGCTTCTCTACCTTCTTCGTTGCTCTGCCTGGTTGTAGCGCTATCCTAGTACGTGCAGAGGGAATTTGAAAGACAACCGTTTATCCTGCCCCTCAGATCGAGCTCCATCAATGGTGAGTTCCCAGACCCTACATGGGTCTGGCTTGTCAGGCTATTTAGCAGAGGCACCATGGCTCCGTCCGGAGCTTAGCACTGCCCAAGATGATTGTAATTGGTTTAAAGAAATGCCAAAAGCTTGAATAATGAACGAGATGTGAAGGTCTCTGAATGCGTATCAGAGCTATACATATGTATTCTTTTGAATCACTTCGGTCTAAACTGGGACATCAGGTGGAGTGATGCTGCAGGAGGGTGAAACCTTTACCTCTCAGACTGACGTCACACTTCAGGACTTCCCTCCTCTCTTGGTCCTGGAACATCAAGGTCACGTTCTCTGGGATCATCTTCAGGAGAACTTTAAATGTTGCATGGTAATTTGGTCCATACCTTAAGCGAAATGGTGCACTCTGAAAACAAGAAGCAACATGTAATTTTCAAAACTGTTAAAAATGTTTATCTGGCTGATTGTGAATATGTTTTCAACATGCAGCCTACATGGTAATTCTGTTTAGCACCAGTAGAAGTGACATCACCCACCTCAGGCTGTATTTTGTGGACCTCAGGGTCACAGTGGACACTGTAACTTTGACCAGATATGACATCACAGTAGGAAGGGATCTGGATGTGCTCAGCATCTTGGTATTGCATTTTAACCTTTAGTAACAGGACTTTTTTATTAGTTTAGTTTATGCTCAGATAGTCAAGTCCATTTAAAAAAATAAATGTTGACCAAAGTGAATTACAGAATAAAAAAACCAACACACATACTGTAGGTCCATTAAAATCATTAATCCTGTTTTCATCGTGTTTTCATTTGGAAGGCTGGTTGACTCCTGCCAAGAATCGCCACATAGCGGCTAATTAACTAGCCTGAGGTAAATTCTAGCTATCAGTACTGCAGCTTCAACAAAATGAAGACAAAAAACACAACTACTGAACTGGATCCACAGGCTGATCTCATGAAGTGGCTTATGTATGACACTCCAATTCGTATACCATTATTGGCCTGTTATCAAGACACATATTCGCTTTTTAGCGGGTTTATCAACGCCGTTTGTCCTCTATTGACTTACATTTCCTTGCAATTGCGTGTTAATTTACGCCGTAGCGTGTAGTATGAAAGGGTGAAATTCTAGGGAGGTTGGTCGGGGGATGGGTCAAACAACAGAGGACTTTGACCCAGAAGAGCTGGGTTCGTGACCCGCATGTCACGTTTACTAAACCCAACCCTCGCTTTCTTCTTTTCCTAAACCCAACCTGTCTTTTCCTAAACCCAACCTGTATACGGCTGTATACAGTGTAGACATACACTCAAAAAACGTATTTGTTTCACCAAAATGAAGACAGAAATACACAACTATATGGTACAAACATTTACCGAGATGTGGCCAATAGACTTCTAAGATTTACTCGACAAACTGAATATTTACCCACATATTTGGCGCTTGGCAAGTCTAAACTTCAGACCCTGTTGAAAGTAAACAAGTCCACAAAAACATTCTTTCTAAATTGTAGAGAGTAGAGTATTTATTGGCAGTGACTGTAATAAATAAAGAAGTCTAACCGTACAGATCCACCTGGCCGACACGACTGTAGCGTGGTGTCGCGATGCCTCCCCTCGTTCAGACGTTTCATTTAAAATGTCAAAGCTCATAGTCAGTTTGTTTTTCTTACAAATGTACAACCATTTTAGGAATGTATTTAACAGTATAAGAAAATATGAACAGCCTATAAAAACAAATGTACAACCATTTTAGGAATGTATTTAACAGTATAAGAAAATATGAATAGCCTATACAAACATTGCAAGCCATTTCGAAATCTTGTTTTATTTAAATTAGTCAAAGCAATCTGAAATCCTCACCAGAAACACCATCAATAAATTGTCTCAGGCACCATTGTGGTACAACCTTGTGCTTTCATTGGATAGTCGCGTCGCGTTCAACGGATTCATTTGCATAACGATGGGCATCGGCCAGCTTTTTGATGCGCAGCATTTTTTCAAATGCAGCGCCACCTTCCCAGGATGCTTTGCGGGCGCGTTAAAGTCACTTGACGTCACCCATAGGAATAAAGTGGAGCACTGTGTAAGAGAAGCATTGCAAGGACAGGTGGATCTGCACTGTAAGAAGGTCATGTTAATCTTCCTATTAACTTCTCAGAAATCATCCATCAAAGCTAGTCTTTTTGAATCTTTTTATTTTTAAATAATTAAGTTTACATAAAGTACTGAGGTTGTTTTCTTTAAGAATACCTAGGTATTTAACTCTGGACTCATTCAGACACTATTTAAGCTTGATGGTGGAAGTATCATGAATGACAAACAGAACTACATCAGAGATGTAGACAAATAAAAAGAGCAATATGAAGATGTACAGATTGATTTTACCACAGCATGAGGAAGATGAAAAAGTAAAGAGTTGAGGCAGATGGTGAGCACATACAGTATGTCAGACAGCTTTACCTCAGTTAAAGGGATGTTGCCAGGCAGCAGTAAAACATTGAGTACTGGACGAGCAACATTCAAAGATCGGAGGAACAGAAGAACTTGGGCCTCTATTGGCAGTGAGATGTTCAGAAATCTTTTAACGATATCCCAGATCAGGCCAAAGGCAGAGAGGTGAGGGACCTTCACGACCACATGAGTGTCTGTAATCTCCAGCGGCTCCAAGATGTTCATCCCATCATCAGTGATGTGGACGACAGACAACAGGCCATCAACAAGCAGCACTGGGAAAGAAAAGACCTGTTACACTTTGGTTTTATTGATAAAAATACTACCACTTATTTAATTTTACTTTAGTTCAGAGACTTAAAATTAATCCATAGTCATTAACTCTGGAGTACTCCAAGGATGTGCAAGTTTGCCTCTATCCTGTACCTTATCATTTTTTTATTTTCCTGTTCCACATGTGATCTGTCTGGATGAGTGTGTTAAGTCTTGTGAATTAACTCCACTACTCCTTTAATTTAAGTACTACACATGAATACTCATCTTTGCAGTATTATTACTTCGTTCTTTAACATTGAAGACAGTAATGTCTTTACCCTCCTTTGTTTCACAGTGTGGAAGGTGGAGCTGACAGACTGCTCCATCCTCTGAACACTTGATGTCAAACAGCGGCCCTGCAGCCATCCTGCCAGCTGATTGGAGGAGGCTCTCATCCCATTGGACAGTGTTGTACAGCAGCTCCGCCTCTTGAGTCGTAACAAACCCCAGTCCAGTCAAAGCACACTGGAACCCACCTGGACCAGGACACCTGAACCTGTCGGACACAGAAGGGCCAATCACAAACAAGCTCTCCCTCTGTGGGTCAAATGATGTGTTGAGTTGAACCGTGCAGACGCTCTCCGTTTTTATTCATCTTGTATATCAAGTTTAACACGTTTCAGTCTTCCTTCCTGCTCGGTCACAACCTGCGATCCATCCGACCGTCCGACAGACAGATCATTGATTCTTCAGCTGATTGATCAGCTGTTGTGAACTTCTCACAAAAACCAGTCTATCAGAATTCACCCAGGTTCTAAAATACGTTGGGAGCAACAGATTTGCGGCTAAAGTCAGGCTTAATCTGCCTGGCAACACAAACAAATAACAAATGTTATCACTGCATTGCTCAAAAAGTTGGAGACCAAACTGACTTTCTGGACAAGAGAGTGAAGCAGCAGCTGCAGCAGTAAGAAGTGTATGAGCTTTAAAAGTGAAGTGTAAGCACTGAAAGCAGTTGAAGTGACAGGTGAAGTGTGTTTGGAGAGGTTTCTGAAGCTGTTAGAACATCTGAAATGCAGTTCTGATGGAGTATACTGATGCACTAAAAAGAGATAAACTGAACATTAGATTAAAGTGTAAGTGCTGAAAGGAGTTGACTCAGGTTAAGGTTGAAGTATTCTCCATTGTATGATTGGGTTACCTGTATGTAGTCTTTCCAGACTCAGTCAGCAGCTCAGGTGTGAAAAAGAACATTTCCTGAATTAATAAAAAGAACAAAAAGAGTTTATTAGAAACTGGCCACCCAACTCTCACACTTCTGTCTAGGTGACCGGATCCTCACTGCTTCACTTTCTACTCTACGTGCACTATTTACTCTGTATCTATCACTTCACTTTCTACTCTACGTGCACTATTTAATCTATATCCATCACTTCACTTTCTACTCTACATGCACTATTTACTCTGTATCTATCACTTCATTTTCTGTCAGAATGACTAAATAATTATTATTGAGTGAAAGGATTCTGCACAATTGAAGCCTGCAGGACTCTGTTTGACAGCAGCTAGTGGTTTCAGAGATGAAGAAGAAGAAATGAGATTGAATGAGTTCATGATGAAGAGGAAGAGAAGAGAGACAGGTGAAGGTAGAAGTAAAGGAATATTAAACCATGGAGGGGGTAAAACTGAGGAACCCCAGTCAGATCACTGACAAATGAATAAAAATGTTAAAGTGAAACACTGACATTTGTATCGGGAGCCTCTCCACACACAAGCTGCTGCTGCTCCAACCTCTCTGGATCATCAGGAGACAGCTGGTCCTCTCTTCTGTTCTCAGACACATCAAGGTTTGACTCTGACGAAGACGGATCTGGGGGAGAGAAGAAGTTAAATCATGTTTAAGTCGAGACCAAGTCCAAAGTGGGTTGGTATAAAGTGAAGACTGACTTTATACAATAACATTTAAACAGAAATGACAGATTCAAGACAGAGAAGAACAAAGCAACAGATCTGCTGTGGTTACTGGGATTAACCAGCGCCTTAAAGCACACAGCAGATAATCTTCCAGTTATGCTCCTGCTTTAGCAGCGTTTGTTTGAGATATTTACTCACCTCCTTCATGTCTGTCAGGTGCAGCCCTGTAACTCGTCCTGAAGAGATAAACATGAATAAAGCAGTTATCTTATGAGGAGAGTTAAACTAAATCCTCATCAGATGAAGCTTTAACACTGAAGAAACTTCAAGTGATTTGAATGATAATCTACGCTGCACATTGGCAGGGACAAGGATTCCTGACCTGCACTTTCTGTCCGGTCGTCACAGTCGTCACGACTCATAAAAACTGCTAATACCACAGAAATGGTGTGATGGAAAATGTTAGTGTTTTTAAACCGTGACTTTTTCATACATTGGTACACCTTAACACCAGTAACTGGCCCATATCTAGTCTAAAACTGTTAAAAACCATCTGAATGTTCCATCTACTTTTAAATGTTACATGATAAATATTTAAATATGGAGTCTGTAATGAAAAATATTCAGACAACACAATTTGCAGAACAGATACATATATGATGATATATGATGTGACAGTAAAACATCAGCTGTGATTACTGGACTTCAGCAGAGCTTCTGCTCTGTATAAAGACCACATGGTTACTAAATGTAACGCTGGTTCTATGAAATAAGAGGCAGTGATTTGCAGGCTTCAGTCAGACTGATCTCAGAGCTGTGACAAAGATGATCAGTTGTTTAGTGTTTAAATGAGAGAACAAACACTTTAAGATCAGATTTGATGGTTGGACAGTTTGATATCTCTGTACATGTTGTCATGCTGTCAGCTCTAATCCAGATTTATTTCCTGCAGACATGAACACCACAACAGTCGTCTTTACATCAACTCAAACACATGATCACAACAAGCTTCTGGCTCATCTGATTGGCTGACTGTCCTCTCTCTCCTCTCCCAGCTTCACTGAGAAGGTTGGAGGTTTACAGGAAATACTGGTCCTTTGCTTTGATAATAACTGTGTTTAGTTCAATACTGCTGAGACCAGCATGGACTGAATTCAACCCTCTACTGACCACAGAGTATCCAGTCGATAGTTTGGATTCGCTACAAGATCACACAGCAGCTTCACTCCTGAATCCTGCAGCTTGTTTCCACTCAGGTCCAGCTCTCTCAGAAGGGAGGGGTTGGACTTCAGAGCTGAGACCAGAGAAGCACAGCTGATCTCTGACAAACTGCAGACCACCAATCTGAATAAAGAATAAATAATGAAGATAAAAATCCATGTCTAATCCAATCAATACTGTATTGATCCTTTAAACAGCTGCATTTTGAAATATTATTTGGTCTCTTTGTTTTCATCTGTGTGTGTATGTTTGTGTGTGTGTTTCTGTGTGTGTGTGTGTGTGTGTTTGTGTATATGTATTCTGAAGGATCATTATCTATGATCAGACATTATTTGTGAAACACTGAAATTAACAGAAACCAAAGAAATATTTCTACTTTAGCAGGTAAACATTATCCATTTTAAACCAATATTACTTCAGAGGATCTTCTGTGTACAGATGTGACAACTTACCACCAATTATAAACGTTAATACCTTTAACAACTAACAGTGGACATTTTCTACAGTTTAACAAACACTAGTTTCGTGTGACTGCAGAAAAATGTACTACAATTAACATGAAAATAAGAACAGAAACAACATTTACAACTTCATGGATTAAGTTGTGTTTGTACATAAATTAGGTGCAGTTGTTGATTAATCAGAGCTGAGACACGAGAAGCACAACTGATATCTGACAAACTGCAGTTCCACAATCTGAATAAAGAGTAAATGATGTACCCTTAGAAGACAATCCTCCTGTTTGAAATCATACAAATCAATAATATTTTCAGAGATGAAGAAGGTTCAGAATGTAGAAGTTCAGAAGATGGAGATTCCAAACACTTGTACCCAACAGGATGATATCTCTTTTTGACAGGATAACACATTCTCACTCCCATCACGTCAACAATAGACGCTTGGTCAGGTGCCTTTGCCGTTTGTTATTGATGCAAAAAGTCTCATTTAGCGTCATATTTAGACACGCTTGGCAGGGACCCTCGTCGTCATTATTTAAGACGTACGTTTAACTGACATGGGGCACAAGAATGGGACAGTTAGGTTCAGGAAAAGATCATGGGTGACGAAGCGTCAGTATTTTACAAGTTGGGAGTGAGAACAGTTTGGACAGGAAGCATTGTACACACGTTCAAGTGTCGTTGGTCACAGATCAGACACAACTAAACATACTTTAAACACCTGCATTTGGAAATATCACGTTTCTCAGTTTGAGTTCAGACTGTTTCTGTGACAGAGAGACTTCAGTTATTATAAATCTAAAGATTCTGTAAAATACAGTGTTCTGAAGGTTTTATATAAAAAAGACCTTCTTGAAAAGGACTTGGACTTCTTGAAGATCTTTTAATTATTTATATCTAGATCTCTCATGTGTCTCAGTTTGAGTCCAGACTAAATGTGTTCAAACTGTTCAGACTGACACACAGAAAACAAGTGAACTGAAGGGAATTTAAAAGTTCTTTTATAGATTTAAAGCTGCCAATCATCCTTTATAATATTATTCAAATGTTATTTATTTATATATCCAAATAATATTAGAATATTTACTGCTCAAATGCAGCCTGTTATTAATATGTACTACACTACTCAGACTTATGCATCGCCAATGCCACTATAAGCATGTGGTTGTTGTTACACGTCCTGTCCACTAGAGGGACCTCCAACATCAGCCTGGCCTTGAAGGAGACCTGCGTCATGGCGCATTACATTTCTGGCTCACCGCTTTGTTTACTTTCATTTTCCACCACGAGTACAGAGCGACAAACATAAATCAACAGAGATCTCTATAATGGAACATTATGTAACAAGTGTAGTGAAGCGGCTCTGTTGTAAAGGCTAACGGTGCTCAGTTAGCACAATGACATCATGTTAGAAAGCACAACCAAAACAATTTGTCATAAACTAAGTAACAAAAGTGTTAGCCACGATGCTTATGGCATTGATAACGGTCAATGGTGCTGTCACTAATGTTACTACGATGTGTTTCTAGCAGATTGTCACATTACTGAGAATACAGCTGTTAGAAGGTAATATATGAAGTGGAAGCTAACACTGTCAGCTGCAGCTAACATAAACTTTAGCTGTCTCCATGAAGATCCCAGCTAAGCTCATATTACTTGCAGTTAGGAAACAAGAACAAGCTTACTAATGATAACCTAAGCATTTTGGCTCGGTGGATGTTGATTTTAAGGTCATGTTAAAACAATTTCCCATCCTTCTACCGATTTTCCAGCCGCAACCCATCACGCCCCCCTGTACTAACGTAACTCAGTATGTAGCGTTAGCTCCTTATGTTAAGACCTCACAATGCCTTGTGTTTCTCACTCCCGCTAACTTATTGTTAAGTTAGATTAGCTAACATTAGCCAACATATTTATGAAGAATCACATTCGAATAGTAATTTCAGGATACAAATAGAATTAATTTTTTACTCTTTGAATTATATTCAACAGCAAGTTGACTGATGACTTCTGTGTGACATCATAAACAGCCTTCTTGCTGTTGAAATCCAGTGAAAGTCTGCTTTCATCCAGGCCGTCAAAGATGAAGAGAACTCTAGAGCCAGTGAGCTGCTCTGCTGTGACCTCCTGTAATGCTGGATGGAAAACATGGAGCAGCTCCAGAAGACTGTACTGCTCATCTTTGATAAAGACTTTTGGAATTTGTTCCAACAGCCCTAGTGAGTTATACACTGTATGTGAGCACAATACATGAACTGACCTGAGAGTCTCCAGTCTACAGTTTGGACTCTGCAGTCCAGCACACAGATGCTCCACTCCTGAATCCAGCAGGTCATTGTAACTCAGGTCCAGCTCTCTCAGATGGGAGGGGTTGCACTTCAGCGCTGAGGCCACAACTTCACAGTCAGTCTCAGAGAGGTAACAGTCAGAAAGTCTGTGATGACATAATGAAAACATTTAAAATATAATCAAATCTGAAACTTTTATCCTTAAAGTGATGGTTCGGAGTAATTTCACCTTCACGGTCCTTTCCCCAGTGATCTCGCAAGCCCACCCCCCCCCCCAGAAGCTTTCTTACCTGGGTCTAGCGTTAGAGTAAGCGTTAGTCGCTGAATGCATAGCGAGGCTAATGGATCGAGTGTCTCTTAACATTACCCCACTAATAATGCCCAAAAATGATACCAAAGGTCTACACTAGTATATATAGGTTATGCACTCATAAAACGATGGATTGGAAAGTTTTTAAGTACACCGAAGTTTATGTAAATAACACTTGCTCGCTGGCTTCTGCTCTCTGCTGTTGTTGTTGCTGCTGTGAGACGAGTGCTTAGGGACGTCTACAAATTACTACGCCGAAAAGAGATGCAACAAAAATATTTTTAGTTTAACTTATTTTTTAAAGTAAGTGCTGTAGTATAACTAGCAGGAGACAAGTAATAATTGAGGTTAAGGGACATTGGACCTTATTTAATCATTAAATTAATAAATATTTTTGTTGCATCTCTTTTCGGTGTTGTAATTTATAGATGTCCCTAAGCACTCTTACCGCCCGGTAGTAACAGCAGCAGCAGCAGCAGAGAGCAGAGAGCAGAAGAGAGCAGGCAAGTGTTCATAAACTTCTGGTGTACTTACAAACTTTCCAATCCATCGTTTTATGAGTGCATAACCTATTTGTACTAGTGTAGACGTTTGGTATCATTTCGGGCATTATTAGTGGGGTAATGTTAAGAGACACTTCGGATCCATTAGCCTCTGCGCTAAGCTATTCAGCTGATAACGCTACGCTACGCTAACGCTCCCAATGTTCGACCCAGGTGAAAAAAGCTTCTGGGGGGGTGTTTGGCTCGAGGTCATGGTGCAAAGGACCCTAGGGTGAAACTACTCCGAACCATCACTTTAAAAACCAGACTATAACATTTGATCACAAAGCACATTCACAAGGGTCTGACGTTAGATTCAGATATGTTGAGGTGAGAGGTCACGTGACTCCTTTCAACCAATTCAAAAGATGCTCATTGTTGGAAACTAAACAATTTAAAGTTGCAGCTTTTATTTCACAAGGATGGATATGTTTTCTTGGCCTCCCCTTACATCCTCTCTCACATCAAACCGCTGGGTATTGCCTCTAATTTCCTGATAGATTTGATTCAGATTCATAAATTCAATGTTTATTTGGGGTATTTCAGTTGCAAAACTAATTTAGCTTGGATATGAAAGCGCCCTGAGATTTGTGATACGACCGGCTGGCCTGCATTACCATCCAGGCAGAGTGCCTCTTCAACCCCTGTACTTAGCAGAACACAGCTGTGGACAGCTGCAAAAGGGAAAATTAGCAACAAAATGCCTCCCCAACAACTGAGTGTGCAGGTGGAGAACAGATTTGCTGCTCTGCTGCAGTTCATTGACAATGTTAACATCTTCTGGGGCCGCAGACATCTTTTTAAAGCAGATGGACTCTTCCTTAACAAGCCAGGAGTAAAGCTGTTCACCTCTAGCCTACTTTACTTTCTGCGCAACACATCTGCTCCCTTGGCCAAGGACACGAGACAAGATGAATCAAAACAAGAGGATACACAACAAAGTGCGGCAGTGATCCACCACAGCCCCCACCTGAGCATAGATTTGACCATGGGAGACCACAGAGCGAAGATAAGAAATCTCAACCCCCCCTTCTCACCCGTCCAACACTCCTCAAACCCCTTTAACAACCACAACGCCTTTTTGGACCAATCGCTCTCCCAATTCACCATTTCCCCTGCTTCACCCTGCCACATGTTGGGGTTCACTGACCGGATGGAACAGCTGGTAGATGCTGGAATCAAGTTTGCCCTAATGCCTTCTCCCATCATTCCCCCCCAGCAGGCACCTCTGCCCCCTGAAGGACTGCAGCGAATTCCCTCTCCCCAGACTGATAAGTATGCTTGTGTATAAAATGAAACAAGCTTTAACTGATATGTGCTGGGTCCAGGCTGCATGCCTAGTGGCACGCATGACTCTTTCCAGGACAAGCCTGGGCCCTGTGTATTAAATTCTTCCTCAATCTATGTTGTGATAGGTAATAGAAAAAGAATGGTGATAGGTAATGGAAAATTAATGATGAATAAACAATTAACTGCAAATTTAGCAAATTTAGCATCCATTCCTCGTCAGCCACAGTCTATCCCAAAAAATGAAAACGCACTAACCCTAGCCCTACTAAACGTCTGGTCTTTCGCAGGAAAATCTTTTTTAATCAATGATTTTATTATTAAGCACAATCTTGATTTTATGTTTTTAACTGAAACATGGTTAGACCATACTAACAGTGCTGCTGTTCTCATTGAGTCAGCTCCCCCTAACTTCAGTTTTATGAGTGAGAATAGAGTGAATAAGAAAGGAGGTGGAGTCGCCATTTTGTTTAATGTCTCATTCCAATGTACTCAAATATCTTAGGGAAATTTTGCTTCTTTTGAATAAATGGCTCTTCAGCTAAGATCCTCCCCTCAAGCTATACTTCTAAATATCTACAGACCACCTAAATACTGTACAAACTTCTTTGACGACTTTACTGAACTGTTGTCTATAATCTGTATTAATTATGACCGTGTAATTATTGCTGGTGATTTTAATATTCATGTTGACAACCCCCAGGACCGAGGGACCAAAGAACTGTGTTGTGTTTTTGAGAGCTATGGACTGACTCAGCATGTGACACAGCCCATGCCCTCACTGGGGCCTCAGTCACTGAGCTTGTAGATAATTTCAACTGTAAAATTACAACTGTTATTGATGCTATTGCTCCCACTGGGGTCAAAGCTGTCTCTGGTAAGAAAAGATCTCCATGGAGAAATTGTATAGTGGTGAGAACAGAAAAAAGAGAGTGTTGAAAAGCTGAACGCAGTTGGCAAAAAACTAATCTCCAGGTCCATTATAACATCTATAAAGAGAGACTTCACATTTATAATTTGGAACTAAGGAATGCAAGGTGGTCCTTTTTCTCTGACATTATTGCCAGAAACAATAATAATTCACGTGCTTTGTTTGCTACTGTCGATAGATTAACTAACCCTCCAGTACCAGTAGTATCTGAACTGTTGTCTACCAAGGCTTGCAATGACTTTGCCTCCTTCCTCACAGACAAAATTCAGGAAATTAGACAAACAGTCAGTGCTTCAAGTACAGGATATGTGTTGTCACAGTATTCACGCAAAACAAATTCCAATATGACACAATTTCATACAATCAACCATAAAATCCTGGAGGACATTATACAACATCTGAAAACCTCCTCCTGTTGCCACGATATTCTACCAATGGGCCTTTTCAAAAATGTTTCAAATTGTTTGGCTTCAGATCTTCTGCAGATTGTAAACACATCTCTTCTCTCAGGTATCTTCCCACAGGCCCTGAAAACTGCAGTCATCAAGCCACTCCTAAAAAAGAACAATCTAGACACGACACTAATGAGCAACTATAGGCCGATATCAAACCATCCATTTTTAAGTAAAATCATAGAAAAAGTGTTTTTTCAACAAGTCAGCCGTTTCTTATCACTAAACAACAGTTTTGATGCCTTCCAGTCAGGTTTTCGACCACACCACAGCACTGAGACTGCTCTTATTAAAGTCTTTAATGACATCCACTTAAACACAGATAGTGGCAAAATGTCAGTCTTAGTATTACTTGATCTCAGTGTTGCATTTGATACGGTCGACAATGACATATTACTAGACCGATTGGAAAACTGGGTTGGTCTTTCTGGCTCAGTACTAAAGTGGTTTGAATCCTATTTAAAGAATAGGGACTACTTTGTGTCTATAGGTAATTATACATCTGAGCATACAAATATGACGTGCGGAGTTCCCCAAGGCTCAGTTCTGGGGCCTCTTCTGTTCAACATCTACATGCTTCCACTGGCTCAGATTATGGAAAACAAAAAAATAAGTTACCATAGTTATGCGGATGACACACAAATTTACATAACCTTATCGCCAGGGAACTATAGCCCAATACAACAACTGAATATGTGCATTGAACAAATTAACGACTGGATGTGCCAGAACTTTCTTAAATTAAATGAAGAAAAAACTGAGGTGGTTGTTTTTGGAGCAAAAGAGGAATGATTAAAAGTCAGCGCTCAGTTTCAAACGACAATGTTAAAAACAACAGACAAAGCCAGAAATCTTGGTGTAGTCATGGACTCAGACCTGAATTTTAAAAGCCACATTAAGACAATTACAAAATCAGCCTATTATCACCTTAAAAATATATCAAGGGTTAAAAGACTTATGTCTCAGCAGGATTTGGAAAAACTTGTCCATGCTTTTATCTTCAGTAGACCTGACTACTGTAACAGTGTCTTTACAGGTCTCCCTAAAAAATCAATCAGACAGCTGCAGCTGATTCAGAACGCTGCTGCTCGAGTCCTCACTGAAAGTGGATCACATCACTCCAGTATTGAAGTCTGTACACTGGCTTCCAGTGCCTCAAAGAATTGATTTCAAAATACATTTACTGGTTTATAAATCACTAAACAGTTTAGGGCCAAAATACATTTCTGATCTGCTACTACACTATGACCCACCCAGACCTCTCAGGTGGTCTGGGACAGGTCTACTTGTTGTCCCCAGAGTCAGAACTAAACAGGGGGAAGCAGCGTTCAGTTTTTATGCTCCACATATCTGGAACAAACTCCCAGAAAACTGCAGGTCCGCAGCAACTCTCAGTTCTTTAAATGAAGGCTGAAGACCTTTCTTTTTGATGTTGCCTTTCTTTAAATAACCTATTTTATCTGCTTTTTTATCTTAAACTGTTTTAACTGCTCTTTATTTAAATTATGACATTCTACTACTGTTGTCACATTATAGAAACACACTGCTGACTCTGTATACACTGTAAAAAGGCTGTCTGTTGTGATTAAATTATGACAGAAGATACTTTAGCTATAAACACAAAGATCATCATCGTCTCATTCTCACGGCATTTGAGACAACAAAGACATTTGCAGAGTAACATGTAGAAGTATTTACAATAAACAGGTTTATCTTTTATAGTGTGTAAGTTTTATATTGTTCATGTGTGTAAGGTCTGTATGTTTACTCTAATACTGATGGTCTCAGCTTCACAGTAATTTAAAATGATAATCACATCAGGACTTACCGAGCCTTCCTGCAGTTCCTCACAGCTGGAAACAGTCTCCATCGTCCCTCTGGTGTTGTGTTGTACTTCTCCAGGTCCAACTCATCCAGAACCTCCTCTGATATCTGCAGCATGTAGGACAGAGCTGAGCACTGAATCTCAGAGAGTTTCTTCTCTGATCTGTTCTCTGACTTCAGGAACTCTTGGATCTCCTGATGGACTGAGCGGTCGTTCATCTCCGTCAGACAGTGGAAGATGTTGATGCTTCTGTCAGCAGAGATCCCATAACTGTTCATCTTCTTCAGGTTTTTGATGGCTCTCTGGATGATTTCTGGACTGCTGTCTGTCTGACCCAGCAGGCCTCCTAAGAGTCTCTGGTTGGACTCCAGAGAGAGGCCATGAAGGAAGCGGACAAACAGGTCCAGGTAGCCATTTTTACTTTCTAATTTCTTCATGGCTCTCTTCAGGAAGACATCCAGGGATGGGTAATGGTCATCTTGTTCCTTCTGGTCCCTGTCTTCTCCCAGGAAGTCCTCCTGTGTGTTCCTGTTGGTGTAACAGTGGAACAGGTAGACTGCAGCCAGAAACTCCTGAACGCTCAGATGAATGAAGCAGTAGACTGTTTTCTGGAAGATCACACTCTCTCTTTTGAAGATCTTTGTACAAACTCCTGAGTACAGCGAGGCCTCTGTGACATCCAGACCACAGCGCTCCAGGTCTTCTTGGTAGAACATGATGTTTCCTTTCTCCAGCTGTTCAAACGCCAGCCTCCCCAGCTTCAGAAGAACTTCCCCGTCAGCCTCCGTCAGCTCCTGTGGACTCGTCTCATGTCCCTCAGCATACTTGAGCTTCTTCCTCTTTGTCTGAACCAGCAGGAAGTGTGAGTACATGTCAGTCAGGGTCTTGGGCAGCTCTCCTCTCTGGTCTGCAGTCAACATGTGGTCCAGAACTGTAGCAGTGATCCAGCAGAAGACTGGGGGGACAGACGCATGTGTAGGCTCCTGGAGGTCTTGATGTGGGAGATGATTCTGCTGGACAGCTCTTCATCACTGACTCTCTTCCTGAAGTACTCCTCCTTCTGGGCATCAGTGAAGCCTTGTACTTCTGTTACCCTGTCAACGCACGCAGGAGGGATCTGATTGGCTGCTGCAGGTCGGGAAGTTATCCAGACGAGAGCCGAGGGAAGCAGCTTCCCCTGGATGAGGTTTGTCAACAGCACGTTGACTGATGACTTCTGTGTGACATCAGAAACAGCCTCATTGTTGTTGAAATCCAGGTAAAGTCTGCTTTCATCCAGGCCGTCAAAGATGAAGAGAACTTTAGAGCCAGCGAGCTGCTCTGCTGGGACCTCCTGTAATGTTGGATGGAAAACACGGAGCAGCTCCAGAAGACTGTACTGCTCATCTTTGATCAAGTTCAGCTCCCTGAAGGAAAGAGGAATCACCAGACTGATATCTTGGTTCTCCAAACCCTCGGCCCAGTCCAGACAGAACTTCTGCACTGAGAAGGTTTTTCCAACGCCAGCGACGCCGCTCGTCAGAACCACTCTGATGTGTTTCTGTTGGTCAGGTAAGGCTTTAAAGATGTCACAGCACTTGATTGGAGAGTCATGGAGGGTCTTCTTCTTGGAAGCTGTCTCGAGCTGCCTCACCTCATGTTGGGTATTAACCTCTTCACTCTGTCCCTCTATGATGTAGAGGGCAGTGTAGATCCTGTTGAGGAGGGTTCTACTTCCTGTTTCAGCTCCTTCAGTCACACGTTCAAATGTCTCCTTCAGCCTGATCTTATGTTTCTGACGACCAACATTCACTAAAAAAGGACAAAGGTGAGAGACAGAACAAGAAAGAACATTAACATTCTGGTGATTATTTGTATTACCAACATGAAAACGTCTGTGCTGTATGACTCAATACATTTCTGTAAAACTGTAATATAAACCTATATACAGTGCCTTGCGAAAAGTATTCGGCCCCTTGGAACGTTCGACCTTTTGCCACATTTCAGGCCTCAAACATAAAGATATAAAACTGTAATTTTTTGTGAAGAATCAACAACAAGTGGGACACAATCATGAAGTGGAACGAAATTCATTGGCTATTTCAAACTTTTTTAACAAATAAAAACTGAAAAAGTGGGCAAAATTATTCAGCCCCTTTACTTTCAGTGCAGCAAACTCTCCCCAGAAGTTCAGTGAGGATCTCTGAATGATCCAATGTTGACCTAAATGACTAATGATGATAAATAGAATCCAGCTGTGTGTAATCAAGTCTCCGATAAATGCACCTGCTCTGTGATAGTCTCAGAGGTCCGTGTAAAGCGCAGAGAGCATCAAGAAGAACAAGGAACACACCAGGCAGGTCCGAGATACTGTGGAGAAGTTTAAAGCCGGATTTGGATACACAAAAGATTTCCCAAGCTTTAAACATCCCAAGGAGCACTGTGCAAGCGATAATATTGAAATGGAAGGAGTATCAGACCACTGCAAATCTACACGACCGGCCGTCCCTCTAAACTTTCAGCTCATACAATGAGAAGACTGATCAGAGATGCAGCCAAGAGGCCCATGATCACTCTGGATGAACTGCAGAGATCTACAGCTGAGGTGGGAGACTCTTGTCCATAGGAGAACAATCAGTCATATACTGCACAAATCTGGCCTTTTATGGAAGAGTGGCAAGAAGAAAGCCATTTCTTAAAGATATCCATAAAAAGTGTCGTTTAAAGTTTGCCAAAAGCCACCTGGGAGACACACCAAACATGTGGAAGAAGGTGCTGTGGTCAGATGAAACCAAAATCGAACTTTTTTGGGCAACAATGCAAAACGGTTGCGTGTTAAAAGCAACACAGCTCATCACTCCTGAACACACCATCCCCACTGTCAAACATGGTGGTGGCAGCATCATGGTTTGGGCCTGCTTTTCTTCAGCAGGGACAGGGAAGATGGTTAAAATTGATGGGAAGATGGATGGAGCCAAATACAGGACCATTCTGGAAGAAAACCTGATGGAGTCTGCAAAAGACCTGAGACTGGGACGGAGATTTGTCTTCCAACAAGACAATGATCCAAAACATAAAGCAAAATCTACAATGGAATGGTTCACAAATAAACATATCCAGGTGTTAGAATGGCCAAGTCAAAGTCCAGACCTGAATCCAATCGAGAATCTGTGGAAAGAACTGAAAACTGCTGTTCACAAACGCTCTCCATCCAACCTCACCGAAGCTCGAGCTGTTTTGCAAGGAGGAATGGGCAAAAATGTCAGTCTCGATGTGCAAAACTGATAGAGACATACCCTAAGCGACTTACAGCTGTAATCACAGCAAAAGGTGGGCGCTACAAAGTATTAACTTAAGGGGGCGTGAATAATTTTGCACGCCCGCAATATTTCAGTTTTTATTTGTTTAAAAGGTTTGAAATATCCAATAAATTTCGTTCCACTTCATGATTGTGTCCCACTTGTTGTTTTATATCTTCATGTTTGAGGCCTGAAATGTGGCAAAAGGTCGAAAAGTTTAAAGGGGCCGAATACTTGCAAGGCACTGTATACATACACATATATATATACATACACATATACATACACATATATATATATATATATATATATATACACATACACATATATATGTATATGTATGTTTGTTGTGACATTTAACATACATATATATATGTATGTTAAATGTCACAACAAATATCTCAGTACTCCAACAACCAGTGGTGTGTTCAGACATGAAGACATCAGCAGAAAGATGGACAGACTTACTTTGTTCAAAGCTGCAGCTCCTCCTCCTCACTCTTCTTTCTGTCACTGTGAAAACATTTCTTCATCAATAAAATGTTGATTGTTGATATTATTGATATTTTAACGAGAACAAACTCAAACAAACATAATCAAGATGAGCAAAGCTTCTCTTAAAATGCTGTTTCACCAAATGTTGCAACATTTAGCTTTAAAACCCAGAAAAGATCCATCTGAGTTTGAAACAGTATCTGAACTAATAGTTCTGCATCACGAATATAACTCCATATGTAACTCTTTAACAGAACATTTTATCTTCATCTTCAATGCATCATATTCATCAGGTCAGCTGACAGTAAAACATAACGGTTACTGCTGCGGAGTCATTACTGAAGTCTGGAGGAGGAGGATCTTTGGACTGGTCACTCTTCATAGACTGACAGCCAGATACTACAGACTCTGCTCCGTCCTCCTCTTCCTCCAAATCACTCTTCTGAGTGAGCTGATCTGAAGTCAGTCTGAGATGTAAAACAGGAACACTGACAGTGAGCTCACAACATTTAGAGGGAAACAAGTTTGAACAAGTCACAGGTAAGACTGGAAGAACACACACACACACACACACACACACACACACACACACACACACACACACACACACACACACACACACACACACACACACACGGTCAGTTGTCTTTAAATCAGTGTTTTCACAGCAAGTTTATTGTGTATTATTCAGCCAATCAGGACTTAGTGTCAACCATCAAACTGAGTTCATTCTAAGATTTGCCTACAGCTATAAAACTGCTCTGTGTGGAGAGTGGTGCCACCTAACCAATGGTGCTGTTCTTTGAGTCTCTATACACCTCAGGGCTTGATATTCCCTTTCCTCTGCAGTCCACAGGGAGAAAACTGACTCAGAGACTTTAACAGTCAAATAATAAATGTTGGATTAAAACTCACCCTGCCTCAGCCTTCGTTTTCTCCTGCTGCTCTCTTCTGTCCTCTAAATGGAGTCTACACTGACTGATCTCTTTCCATCTCAGGGTCTCCTCCCTGTTCTCATGTTCCTGGATCACATGCTCACTGTTGCTCCTCCCCTCTCTGTTTACAGGAAATCACATGACTATCTGAGTGGGGAGGTTTTTGTGTTCACACAGATCAGTTTTAACTCTACTGCTGCTGGTGTGGCGTGCCACCAAACACACCAAATAACTGATAATATTCTGCATTTAGAAAAGACTTGTCAAAGTTTCTCCTACAGACACTTTGCTTTAAAGGTCCCATGACATGGTCCTCTTGGGATGCTTTTATGTAGACCTTAGTGGTCCCCTAATACTGTATCTGAAGTCTTTTTTATATATAGGCCTTAGTGGTCCCCTAATACTGTATCTGAAGTCTCTTTTATATAGACCTTAGTGGTCCCCTAATACTGTATCTGAAGTCTCTTTATATAGACCTTAGTGGTCCCCTAATATACTGTATCTGAAGTCTCTTTTATATAGACCTTAGTGGTCCCCCTAATACTGTATCTGCAAGTCTCTTTTATATAGACCTTAGTGGTCCCCTAATACTGTATCTGAAGTCTCTTTGTATGCTATTCTGAATTTAATTATGTGGCTCAGTGGTAGAGTGGTCACCTGCCAATCGCAGGTTGGTGGTTCGATCCCTGGCCTTGAAGTCCAATGGCGAAGTGTCCTTGGGCAAGACACTGAACCCTGAGTTGATGCTGCGCATTGAGTGTATGCGGTGTTTAGTGTGTATCTGATGAGCAGGTGGCTCCTTGTACGGCAGCCTCAGTGCATACTATTGTGTGAATGGTGAATGATTCCTGTCTCTCCATGTTGTGAACTGCAACATGTCCATGTATTTATTTTTGTAATTTCAGCCTGACATTCTGTCTGATATTTAACTAGTCTCTCTTTAAGTGCTCATATTATGCTTTTAGGCTTTTCCCCTTCCCTTTATAGTTTTATATATCTTTTTTGTGTACGTTATAGGTTTACAAAGTGAAAAGCCCAAAGTCCCCCCCAAAGGGACTTACCATCTCCAACAGAAAACACTGTTCACCAACTGCTCCAAACAGCTCTATTGTAGTCCAGCCTTTACTTCTAGAGACAACGCTTATAATGCTCGCCTAGCTGCTAGCATGGCAGCCGCCTCATACTCTGCTCCTGACTGGCTAGTAGTCCTTACCTAGGTACTGTCGAGGGCGGGCCCTCATACTCTGCTTCTGACTGGCTAGTAGTCCTTACCTAGGTACTGTCAGGGTACGCCCTCATACTCTGCTTCTGACTGGCTAGTAGTCCTTACCTAGGTACTGTCAGGGCACCCCTCTCATACTCTGCTTCTGACTGGCTAGTAGTCCTTACCTAGGTACTGTCAGGCGCACCCATACTCTGCTTCTGACTGGCTAGTAGTCCTTACCTAGGTACTGTCAGGGCCCCTCATACTCTGCTTCTGACTGGCTAGTAGTCCTTACCTAGGTACTGTCAGGGCCCTCATACTCTGCTTCTGACTGGCTAGTAGTCCTTACCTAGGTACTGTCAGGGCCCTCATACTCTGCTTCTGACTGGCTAGTAGTCCTTACCTAGCTACTGAGCATGTGCGACTCACAACAAAGATGTTCCAGCAGTGAGATGTCTCACTCTGTAGCTAAAACAGAGACCTAAACACAGGGTGAAAAGAGGAGCTGCAGCAATGTGCAGTACAACAAAAATATGGTGTTTTTTGAAAATTAAACCATGTAAACCTATTCTGATATAACCTCTAAATAGATTATGAACCTGAAAATGAGCATAATATGAGCACTTTAAGGATTGAAGCCAGTTGACATGGTCATATAGTTTAGAGTTAGCAGAAGGCTAAACTACCAGAGGCCTGGACTATGAAGCAAGATCAACATGTATTTCAGTTCCTCTGCTTCACCTAACCTAACAACCGCGGTCCTGCATAAGCTGTGACACACGCTGGTTAACGAATTCAATCAACTCAGGGTTTCCCAGTCCAGTGACGCACGCGTTCACATAAAAGAGGCGGTGTTGCGTCCATATGACCAATCACAAACATCTACCAGAGCCGCATATTTTACTTAAGAAGAGCATATGATAATCCTACAGAAATATGAAGAACACAGACATGGTTTTACAGACAAAATGCAATTCAGTCACTGCTGCTAAACCCAGGAAGGACAGGTGGCAAAACATTGCCGATGTTGAAAATGCATATATTTCAAGACTAACCCTAACCCCATCAATATCACTCCCCATCAGTCAGGACCAATATCTCGACCATAATTACACTGGTGCTTTCCATAAACTGATGTTGCTTTAACTTATTTCAGTTGCAACCCTGGCAGTGGGAAGTCATTGAGAGCAAATAATAAATATAAAACATAATTCAAACCGATGTGTCACATTGGCAACATACTGCTCAAGAAGTTGTCCAAGATACGAAATTCCCTCCACTGAAAATCTATATCATTCATAAAGATACCCATCAGGGAATGTTAACGGGTTGTTGGTCTCTGAATCTCCACCGCTCTCTTTCTCTCTCTCTCTCTCTCCTCTCTCTCTCTCTCTCTCTCTCTCCTCTCTCTCTCTCTCTCTCTCTTCTCTCTCTCCTCTCTCTCTCTCTCCCCTCTCTCTCTCTCTCCCTCTCTCTTCTCTCCTTTTTCTTCTCTCTTCTCTCCCCTCTCTCTCTCCCTCTCCTCCTCCCTCCTCTTCTCTCCTCTCTCTCTCCCCGAGCTCCACCTGATCTTCTAAGAATGGTGATGCCGCTATCAACCGAGGATTGATTGGTCAGTTGGTCAGTAGGCTTATTTAACACCGGTTGATCTCAGATCTCCAACTTGATCCCGAGATTTGAGTTTTAAATTTAAGCCTTTAAAAATATTTTAAACATTATTATTAACTATGTTTTATAGCTTAACCTTTTAGAATTTTTTTAATTTTATTAATAGTATTCAGGTTAGATTTGTTATTTTTAAAAATCTTGATTTTCTTGTTTTTCATGTGTACTGTATTTTTTAAATGAATGTCTATAGCTATATTTATGATGTATTTGTATTTAATAGTAGTCAGTATCTGTTCCTCTCCTAAAACCTGTTTCAGGATGAATTTTCCACCCATGACTCAACATGAGAACACTAATACACGAGAAGAATCCAGGTCATGTAGAATTGATTTACAGTCTGAACTTCAGGTGACAACGATGGGATTTTAAAGTTGATCTATGCCGTTATCTTGAGGTCACATTTAATATTACATCTGCATTACATAGTTGGAACTGCAGCCTGAATATTGAGGATTTAAACACATGGATCCACACATTTCATTCATACATCATATAAAACTTTCTGCATATTCAATTAATGAATATTTGTTAACCCTCGTATTGTTTTCCCATCGACCGCGTGAACCTGTTTTCTTCTGTTTTGCTGTTTAAAAGTTTAAAGTTTAAATCATCATGTGTCACACATTCTTAGCCAACTTTACTCTAACTTATCACCTCTAGTTTTACACTTTTTTTTGGAAATCATGGTCAATAATCCTTATTTATATGAAAGTATACATGTCATTAGAGTAAAGAAATCAGTAATTCTTGGAATTATTAAAAAAAAGGTGAATTCCACAACTTCTAGTCTGATGTCCACACACAACATTCTCCACTTTGCACAAAACAAAGAAGAAATCAAACATACCTCATCAGAGTAACCTCTAAACTGTCCAACTAGAGCCAAAAACCTCGTACACAAAACACTACCACAGACACACTAAATATTAATAAAATAAGAGGAATGTCACTTCCAGACTTCCAGAACCATTGATATAAAGCAGTCTTCCTTTTAGACCGGCTTGTTGTAAAATGGCTGAAAATAAAAACGTTTTCTGTTCCAATAACCAAACTAACAGATATATATCCTGCCTCGTCTTTTTACTTCTACTTTGTTAAATTATTACAATCTTAAATCATGATAATATGGACAATCCAAATCAAAATGAAGTTAATTATGAATGAAGTGTTGTGATGCTGCGCGTCCAGTCTTCTCCTACAGACTAAAGAAACATCTTTGTTTCATTCAGATCCTCCAAACAATCACACTAACATCATTTTAATCTTAATATTTTTCAATGAAAATGAGAATAAAGATAGAGAACTGACTTTCCCTCTGATATCATGGATCATATCACCATCACAACATCAGTTGAAGTAATCCCAATCAGTGTGATGAGTTTAGTTTTGTTGTATCTTCTCATTCATGTTAATTGTGTTACGGTCATTCAATAGCCAATTATAAAACCTAAAGGAGTAAATGTCCTCAGAGTCAGGGAGCCAATCAGCACGCAGCATGCTTCTATCAAGATGTAATAATGTCTGTGATTGGCTGTCTAACGTTACAGTGTTATAATGTAACAAATACAAATACTTTGTATACTGTATTCATGTATCTGTACTTTATTTATACTTCTGGAAACTTTTATTTTTACTCTGATATATTTCCCCAAACACCTTGGTTACTCGTTGTTTTAAGAAATGTTCCGTACGTTGGAGTGAAATATTCTTTCTCCCAAATCAAATGAGAATTGTGTTTTGTGTCTTTGTTGATGTGGACTTTGAGTTTGATGCTTAAGAAGGTTTAGAAACCCTGACAATGATGCTTTAGTATAAAGAAGCACAATAAAGTTAATAATCAAAGTTTCTTTTTAGTTTTACTTCTAATAATGAAGTACATTTAATATCAGGAACAGACCTTTTGATTCTTAAATTAAGTAAGTATAAGATAGAAGACTTTTATTCATGTAATATTGTAAAAGCTGACTTTAACTTTGACCAAAGTCTTTTTCTGGTAACACACTTGTACTTTTACTCAAGTATTGCTTTAAAGTACTTTATACGAGACTGCTGGTGGTTACTAAATGTAACGCTGGTTCTATGAAAGAAGATCCAGTGATAACTTCAGTCAGACTGATCTCAGCGTGTGAAAAGATGAACTGATCAGTTGTTTAGTGTTGAAATGAGAGAACAAACACTTAGAGATCAGATTTGATGGTTGGACAGTTTGATATCTCTGTACATGTTGTCATGGTGCTGAAACCACATTACTACTAAAAGAGAGGGGCTGTCCATGGTGCTGAAACAACATTATTACTAAAGGAGAGGGGGCTGTCCATGGTGCTGAAATTGAGCATAATTACTATAGACTAAAGAAACATCTTTCTTTGGTTGGATCCTCCCAAAAATCACACTACATCATTTTCATTTTAATATTTTTCAATGAGAATAAAGATACCAAACTTATCTTTCTCTCTGATATCGTGGATCATATCACAATCACAACATCAGTCAAATAATCCCAATCAGTGTGATGAGTGTAGTTTTGTTGTATCTTCTGATTCATGTTAATTGTGTGACTGTTATGTGAAAATTTAAAAATAAAAGTAATAAAACAAATAATCATAAGTAATGCATTTTTTTCAGAGGAGTACTTCAGCTCTGTTTCTCTATAGATCAGTGAGTCTAGACAGCTGCATGATAAGGGAATGTTTGGTTTCAGGACAGTCTCCTTTTTGGAGGTCGGGTGGGGCTGCGCCACAATGTTGCATACTTCCCAGAGAGACAGAGAGAGAGAGAGAGAGGCTGAACTAGGCTTTCCTGTGTTGAGGTGCCTTCAATATCTTTGTTTCCACTGCAGGTTTAACTAAACATAGTGCCTTAAATAACTTTTAAATACACATTCAGGAAGACAGGAACTTTTTGTGTCATTTTTAAAAACATTTTTCTCACTTGATGAGAGATATTTACTATCCAAATAAATGCACAATGGATAGATTTGAATGAAAGACTGTTACAAGTCTGATGAGTTTGGAGTTATATACGAAGAGTTGTATAATTGTACCACATAGTATTGTAATAATAACCAAAAATGTAATATCTCTTGCTTTACTCAAAACTGGTTTGGAGCTGTATGACTAACCTGATCCATGCAGACCGAGCTCTCAGGGTTTATCTTCTAGTTTGAATAACTGGGGAAGAACAACAGAGAGAGGGGTGAGGAGAGAGATGATATCAGTGGATGGTAATGGAGCTTCTTTTCTCTTGAAAACCTCCGAGAAACAAAGTGGAAGCCACTTTAAAATAAAACTGCTTTTGTTCTCTTTTATTTCACATTCAAATATCAAGGAGATGGAGTTTAAACAGTTGTTCTGCAGGTTAAAAAGCTTTTCAAAGTGTTGAATGAAGCTATTATTAAATACATATTACCAAAACTAAAGCCATGATACATAAATACATATTACTTTAGGAGCAAAATCATTTAAAAATTAAATACAACAAGCTTTAAACACTTTGACACTTTCTTTGAAGCTTTTTTTAATGCATTTTACAGAATCTTTTATTTATTTCAGACACTTTGATGCTTTTTGACGTCAGTTCTAATTTTTTAGCACATCGGACACTAAAGTCCACAAAGATTTAACACATTATACACAGACCTTTAATCTGACAAAAACACAAACTATAAACTATAAAACTGACTTAACTTTTCTGAAAAACTGAAGTTAAAATAACAAACATGCTGAAAACTAACTCAAACTACAGTTAGATGAAATCTAAAAGTCTAAAGTAAAGATAAAGCTACTAGAAGATAACCCTCTGATCTCCTGTAGGGACGATGGCTCACCTGGGCAGCTCCGCAGTATTATAATATTATGATATGATACCTGCTGCTGAGCCTATGACAGATAAAGTGGGCGTGTATTATAATATGATATTATAATATGTTACAGTATAAAGATGGAGGAGTTCTCAGACTTCTATCTCTCTCTCCGTCATTCAGGTAAATATACTTTTTATTTTCTGTCTTTGAGACGTTAAAAGTTCTCCGATTGGTTCAGATTCTATTTCAGCTGCGGAAACAAACTATTTACAAATATTTAGATGCTTTTTTCAATGGTTTTGACACTTTATTAATGTTTCTGTTTCATTTCTATGCTTTTTCAGCAGTTCTGGCTGCTTTTTCCAACGTTTTTTTCAATGTTTCTTGCAGCTGTATTCTGTGTTTTGTGAAGAACCTTTAAGTTAAATGTGGTTTGAAGAATTTTTCAAACGTTTGTCGCATTTTTTTATGTTTTTGTCCGGGTTTTTTTCAGACTTTTTGTGACTTTTATTCTGTTGTTGTTGCATCTTTGCCGTTCTCTTTCTAAAGAAGTTAGTTGTGATGTATCCTGTCTGTTATGATCCCATATGACCAGCACATGTTTGGTTTTTCTGCATAATCTTTGTAATGAAGTGTGTTATGTGATATACAGTACAGGCCAAAAGTTTGGACACACCTTCTCATTCAATGTGTTTCTTTATTTTCATGACTATTTACATTGTAGATTCTCACTGAAGGCATCAAAACTATGAATGAACACATATGGAATTATGTACTTAAAAAAAGGGAGAAATAACTGAAAACATGTCTTATATTTTAGATTCTTCAAAGTAGCCACCCTTTGCTTTTTTGATAACCCTGCAAACCCTTGGTGTTCTCTCAATGAGCTTCATGAGGTAGTCACCTGAAATGGTTTTACCTTCACAGGTGTGTTTTGTCAGGGTTCATTAGTGGAATTATTTACCTTATTAATAAAAAGCAAAGGGTGGCTACTTTGAAGAATATAAATATAAGACATGTTTTCAGTTATTTCCCACTTTTTGTTAAGTAAATAATTCCATATGTGTTCATTCATAGTTTTGATGCCTTCAGTGAGAATCTACAATGTAATCAGTCATGAAAATAAAGAAACACATTGAACGAGAAGGTGTGTCCAAACTTTTGGCCTGTACTGTATATGATAATATAA
>NC_053120.1:1869277-1896777 GCF_010015445.1 Perca fluviatilis
GTAGATACACACATAGATTACATAGGTACAGACACAACGCCGCAGACACATACACACACACACAGACACCGCACACACACACAGACACGCACACACACACACAGACACACAAGCAGACACACACATACACTCACACACATAGACACACACATGCAGACACACACACGGAGACACACATTCTCACATACACACACACACACACACACAACTACACACACATAGAGACACCCATTCCCTAATACACACACACACACACACACACACACACACACACACGGACCACAGTGTTTAGTTGGGTTTGGAAGAAGCCGAGTATTTCCTGCACAACTTCTCCTCCTCTCAAAGAGCGCTGAGAAGAACAGAGCTGCAGCAATATTTGTAGAATGAAGCTACATCTACTCTACCGTGTTTAGTTTTTAGTGGCATCTTCTCCTTGTAAGTGTTACTGACTGCTGCAATAACTCCTTCTCTGCTTCCAGGAAGCCTCGGCTGGTGCTGCTGGAGAAAGCTCTGCGTCTGGCTCAGCGTCACGCCCGTCACAGCAACAAGCCCCGCCTCCTGTGTTTCCTCCTGGGCTCGCTGTGTGTCGACGCAGGTAACGGTTCACCTCCTTCTTAGGGGTGGGAATCACCAGAGGCCTCACGATACGATATCATCACGATACGATATCATCACGATACTTATGTCACGATACAATATTATTGGGATTTTAAACATATTGCAGTATTCTGCGATATATTGCAATTTATTACCTTTTTTCCAACTTCAAGTTTTTTCCCAATTTCAAATTATGTCCCCAAAAGGAAACTTCGTCAACATCTGTTTTATCGAAAAAGATAAATTTCTGTCTGTTCATCTCACTTCAGTTGTATTGCTGCAAAATGGGATTGTCCAGCAGACAGACTGACCAACACATATATATTAATAGATCCATACTTGGTGTCATTGTATCGATATACAGTATTGCCACGGAAAATATAGCGATACTATACTGTATCGATTTTTTCCCCCACCCCTACTCCTTCTCACCCTCCACTCTGATTGGTCCAATTACACCAAGCTGGTTCCACATTAACTCATAACATGTTTTTCTTCTGGGGGAAAAATCCGATGCAATTTGTAAAAGGGCCAGTAAAGATTGACTTCAGCGAGTAGACTTTTATTTATTTTTTTCACTTTCCCAACCGGACAAGTCAAAGAAACCCTACTGGCCCACGTGGTTTAAATAGCAAATGCACCTGCTCCCATCTGGGGCCCATAGGCGTGCTGGTCTTACAGGGAGGTGTGTTCAGGTGCATTCTGGGCGTGCTGGTCTTACAGGGAGGTGTTTTCAGGTGCATTCTGGGCGTGCTGGTCTTACAGGGAGGTGTTTTCAGGTGCATTCTGGGCGTGCTGGTCTTACAGGCAGGTGTGTTCAGGTGCATTCTGGGCGTGCTGGTCTTACAGGCATGTGTGTTCAGGTGCATTCTGGGCGGCGGTCTTACAGGGAGGTGTGTTCAGGTGCATTCTGGAGTGCGGTCTTACAGGGAGGTGTGTTCAGGTGCATTCTGGGCGCCGGTCTTACAGGGAGGTGTGTTCAGGTGCATTCTGGGCGTGCTGGTCTTACAGGGAGGTGTGTTCAGGTGCATTCTGGGCGTGCTGGTCTTACAGGGAGGTGTGTTCAGGTGCATTCTGGGCGTGCCGGTCTTACAGGGAGGTGTGTTCAGGTGCATTCTGGGCGTGCCGGTCTTACAGGGAGGTGTGTTCAGGTGCATTCTGGGCGTGCCGGTCTTACAGGGAGGTGTGTTCAGGTGCATTCTGGGCGTGCCGGTCTTACAGGGAGGTGTGTTCAGGTGCATTCTGGGCGTGCCGGTCTTACAGGGAGGTGTGTTCAGGTGCATTCTGGGAGTATTGCTATTTTGAGGCAGCAGGAAGTGATCTCACCATTGACCAACAAAACCTGGTCTAAAGTCAATAACGCAGCATTTCATTGTTATTTTAACAGAGCATTAGTAAAATGCTCCTAGGCTCGTGCACAGCACACACACACTATGCTTTTTATACACACACACACACACACACACACACACACACACACACACACACACACACACACAGCAACACACAAACATGCAGAAGATTACAAATAAAAATATAACGGTGTATATGTTCCATCATAACAGCAATGCTCCAAAGGTCCAAACGCCTGGCTTTTAATGGGAATGGGAGATGATCTCTGATTGGTTGATGAATGGGAGATGATCTCTGATTGGTTGATGAATGGGAGATGATCTCTGATTGGTTGATGAATGGGAGATGATCTCTGGTTGATGAATGGGAGATGATCTCTGATTGGTTGATGAATGGGAGATGATCTCTGATTGGTTGATGAATGGGAGATGATCTCTGATTGGTTGATGAATGGGAGATGATCTCTGATTGGTTGATTGTATGCTTACGCCTAAACACACCTCTGATTAATGAAGACACTAAGAACAACCCTTTAGAACCTCAGATGGTTAAACTAGGCCCCAGTGTTGAGCTGTCCTCTGTGTGTGTTTGGTCCAGATGAGGGAGGGGTCACTGTGACTCTGGACCGGTTCGACCCGGTCGGGACCAGCCGAGCCTCGGGCGGGGTCCCCACCCGCTGCTGCCCGGAGACGTCCTGGTTCCCTGTCTGTTCTCCTCAGAGACTGTCCCCTCGTCTGACGCCGTCGTCCAATCAGAGGCTGAGCTGCATCACTGCTTCAAGGTGAGTGGGACACTTTGATGTCCTCGGTCCACTCAGAGACAAACTGCCTCTGACTGTTTGGCTTCTCTGTCTGAGGTTTTACCTTAAAGGACCAGGACCTGAGCTTTAAAGAGGTTTAGCTGGAGGTGTAGTGATTAGAAGTAAACCAGCCTATAAATCAGAAAAATAGTTTTTATGTGATAGTGACATTGGTAAGTGTCTGTCTGTCTGTCTCTCTGTCTGTCTGTCTGTCTGTCTGTCTGTCTTTCTGTCTGCCTGTTTTTCACTCGGTCTGTCCCTCTCTCTTTTTCTCCTCTTACTGTCTCACCTGTCTCTGTCTGTGTCTCTCTCTCGGTCTCACCTGTCTGGTTCTCTCTCTGTCTCTCTCTCTGTCTCACCTGTCTGGTTCTCTCTCTGTCTGTCTGTCTGTCTCTCTCTGTCTGTCTGTCTGTCAGGTGTTGCAGCAGTGTGTGAGCGGCAGACAGTCTCTGGATCTGTCTCAGCTGTCTGTCTCTCTCTCTGTCTCACCTGTCTGGTTCTCTGTCTGTCTCTCTCTCTGTCTCACCTGTATGGTTCTCTGTCTGTCTCTCTCTCTGTCCACCTGTCTGGTTCTCTCTCTGTCTGTCCGTCTCTCTCTATCTCACCTGTCTGTCTCTATCTCACCTGTCTGTCTGTCAGGTGTTGCAGCAGTGCGTGAGCGGCAGACAGTCTCTGGACCTGTCTCAGCTGTTGAGGGTCAGAGGTCGGGTGGTCTGCTGTCAGCAGTCTGACTCCGCGGCGTTCTCCCTCAGCTGGGCGGCCGTGTGTCCGTCTGTCAGCGTGGAGGTCCAGCCGGTCCGAGCCGTCCCCGTCATCCCCACGGCTCTGCTGAGGAGTCTGACCGGCGCCACCCGCCCACCGCTGCACGCCAACCGGCAGAGAGGGTGAGAACCACTTCCTCTTCACTTATATCACTACTACTACTTTCACTGTGGTCAGAAAGAACAGGGGACACACTACTCACTCTGAGGATAATCACTGTCCCTCTCTCACTCACTCTACCACGTACACACACACACACACACACACACACAGATAGAAAACAAAAGGAAAGAGAGAGAGAGAGAGGGGCGGCCACAAACACAGAAACAGACACAAAAGACACAAAACACACGCAGCATAGACAAACACTCACACAGACAGACAGAGGACAAGACACACACACAGTCACAAACACACACAAAGACACAGACACAAACACACACAAGTACACACAGAGACACACACGCACACACACACACAAGTACAAACTTCAGGTCACTTACGTAGGTTAGGGTGGAGCCCTAAATCACTCTAACTGCTGCTGAACATTAGTCCTGTAGGGTTACATTACAGCTCGGTTCTGGTTTAATACTGGACCAGTTTCAGACCCAGAGACATGGAGACAGAGAGTCCAGGGTGATATTCCCCTGTTAGATGGAGGGTTGTTCTGACTGAGTGTGGTGGTTTGTGTGTCTGCAGGTTTCTGACCATGGATCAGACCAGGAAGCTGCTGCTGCTGCTGGAGTCTGATCCTAAAGCCCTCCAACCGCCGCTGGTCGGACTGTGAGTGTTTCTAGACATAGCTATCAGGAGAAAGAGTTGCACTACACAACTCATCTCCTTCATCAGATCGCTGGAGCAAGTATTTAGATACTTTACTACTGTAAAAGTACTAATACCACACTGTGAAAATACTCTGCTACAAGTAACCGTCCTGCAGTAAAAGTCTGATCAGGACAATGTAGTAAAGAACAATCCTCCAGTTTAGACACTGGAAACAATTCAAACAGTCAATTAACTGACTTTCTGTCCACCTTTCTGTCTGTTTGTCCGTCTGTCTGTCTGTCTTCGTCTGTCTGTCTTCTTTCTTTCTTTTCTTTCTGTCTTTCTTCCTTCCTTTTCTCTGTCTGTCTGTCTTTCTTCCTTTTCTTACTGTTTTTCTGTCTTTTTTCTTGCTGTCTGTCGAGGTAGAAAGTGACATGAAAAGAAAACTCAAGTAAAGTACAAGTACCTCAACATTTGGACTGAAGTACAGTACTGAGTCTGTGTTAATAAACCCAGATGCATGTCTTCCTGTACCTCCTGTTCCCTCTGTGGCAGCTGGCTGAGTGGAGTCGTTCACGTCTCCAACCCTCAGGTGTGGGCCTGGTGTCTGAGGTTCCTGTGTAGCTCGGGCCTCCCCAGGACAGGTGAGTTCACCTGGTGGCATCCTTCACTAAACTGTAAGCTTGGGTTGGATACCAACTCTGTTGTCTGTTTTGGAGTAGTGAGGTGTCTGATAATTTTGATATGGTGTCCTGCACGCTGCCTCGCGTGGTTGTTTTTTTCACGTCTCCCCACCAGAAACATGTCTGACACAGCTGCTGCTGCTAGCCTTGTCTGGACACATGGAGGTTTCCCATCGATAAAATAAAATAATAGCGTCTTTTTCAGCTTTATTTTGTCAATATTTTTTTTGCACATATTTCAATATATACATTTTATTTCTATTCCCTTTCCTGAGATAATAAAGTCCATGTTATTGTTTTATCAGAATCCAATTGAAATACAATTTAAAAAATAAATGTATATCTGCATTTACGTCAAAACCTCGAGACTTTCAAACATCAACATGTCATTTATTAAATATATTTGTGTCAAAATGACATATAAACATCTTTACTATTCTAAAAACACTTCCAACGTGCCGTTGTGTGGCGTGAAAAATATCCGTTGGTCCTATATCTATATGCTGCAGCGTTTTCCGAGTGGCTCGAGCCGCTGAGACAGCGTGTCACTCAGACAGTGACCGCTCTAACCTGTTACCATGGGAGCCCAAATATAAACGGACCCCCACGCAGCTGCTGCGCAGGAGCCCTGAGTGGTGTTTGTGTGTTTCAGAGTTCTGTCTGAGAGTGGCTGTTTCCTCCTGGTCCTGTTCGGTTCGACCCACCGAGCTCCTCAGTTCTTCCAGTGTCGAGGATCAGCATCTGGACCACAGCTGGACTACCGCCTGCTGACCGCCTCCCAGTGCGTCACACTCTACCAGGTAACAACATACACGGACGCTGGCTTCCCTGTACACCAGTTAATATAAAACTAAGGAGGCACCAAATACAGATTTTTGGGGTTCAGCCAAATACAGACTACACTGGTTCAGATTGTGCTGAATCCAGGGTTCATACGTTAGAAAAACCACCGGGAAAGTTATGGAATATTTAAAAATGCAAAATTCCAGGCCTGGAAAGGTTTTGAGAACATTAAAAGAACCCCCAGAAAGTTTTGGAAAAGTCATGGAATTTGTTTTAACACATCATAATAATGTGTTTATTAAATGTATTTTCACCTGGTCTTAACTCAGCGTTGTATTGGGGAGCGATATTAAGAATCCATCTATGAACCACAGACATTATCATTCATTTATTTAGTTAAACCTCTGAGGGAAACTCCGACTGACATTTTCAGGAACACATAGTCATGGAAATTTGCTGAAAAGTATTGGTTAAATCGTATGAACCCTGTGACTCCTCCCATCCTCAGTCCATAAACACAGTAAACCCATGAATGAAGTAAACATCGTCCACAGCCTCTAAAATAGTTAAATGTAACAACTTAATGTTGAATTCCACACTCTTCACATCGTAGGAAAGCACATCGCTATCGCCAGATTAGTGACAATTTAGTTTGGCAAATTTTCTCTAACCAGTGTCTGATGAAGGCATGTTGGATGCTGTCTGGTTAACACCAGTTTTTAGCTGTGACTGTCCTTCCTTTGCGGTACCTGAAGTTGCTGCATTCTGGCTGCTGTCTGGAGATTCCTTCATGCACAACTTCAGTTCTTTCAGATGTTTCATGCGCAGGTGTTGTAACAGCGGCCATGTTGTGTATTATTTAGGGTCTTGCGCCGTGGGACAGGTCCGCTTTGTGGGTTGGACGTGTGGCTCGGCGCTCTCACCTTCTTTTGCTGGTTGGGGCTGCGGGCGGCGCTTTCTGCTCACCAGTTCCATGTATTCCTTCCTCACAGCCTGCTGCATTGAACCCTCCACCTACGTAAAACACCTTCCCGAAATCAACGGCCATCATTACGTGACCAGTGTAGTGTAAGCGTGGGGTTCGGGGTGGAGGGGATTCTAAGCCTCTGCTGAAACCCAACCCCGTCAAAAAGCCCAATATCCGGTGCATCCCTATATAAAACTGTTTAACTGCAACTGATGTCTACCTTCAGCAGGCGGTCTCGGTGGAGGGTCAGACTCTGCGCTGTGAGCTCGGCTCAGAGGATCACAGCCGCCAGACGGAGGTCTTCAGAGAGGCTCAGACCTCCTTCAACAGGTACCAGAGTCTCCTGCACACAGAGAGACCCCAGACAGACACACAGAGAGACCCCAGACTGACCCCCAGAGAGACCCCAGACAGACACACAGAGAACCCCCAGACAGACACACAGAGAGCCCCAGACTGACCCACAGAGAGAGCCCAGACTGACCCACAGAGAGACCCCAGACAGACCCACAGAGAGGCCCCAGACAGACACACAGAGAGACCACAGACAGACACACAGAGACCCCCAGACAGACCCACAGAGAGACCCCAGACAGACACACAGAGAGACCCCCAGACAGACACACAGAGAGACCCCAGACTGACCCACACATGACCCAGAGAGCCCCAGACTGACACCCAGAGAAACCCCAGACCCCGGCCCCGAGAAGGACCGACAGACACACAGAGACCCCAGACAGACACCACAGAGAGACCCCGAACTCCACCCCAGAGAGCCCAAGACTGACCCCCACAGAGACCCCAGACAGACACACACAGAGAACCCCAGACAGCACACACTGACCCAGAGAGCCCCCAGACTGACCCCCAGAGAGACCCCAGACTGACCCCCCAGAGACCCCAGAGCCCTGGCCCCCAGAGAGACCCCAGACAGACCACACTGACCCAGAGACCCCAGACTGACACCCAGAGACCCCAGACTGACCCCCAGAGAGACCCCAGACAGACACACACGTGGCCAGAGACCCTGTGTGCAGTGACAGAGAAAGTGCTTCACGCTCTGATTACTGCCACATCTAGACGACAGACAGACAGACAGACGGCACACACGCAGACAGACACACACACAGACAGACAGAACAACTATCCAGATGGGTGTTTGTTTTTCGCCGTCTCCTGAACTGGTCTTCTCTGTCCTCAGAGCCGCCCCACCGGCTGCCGGTCTCTCTGTCAGCGATCAGGACTCGGGGGTCGAGATGAAGAACTTGTCTCCCCCGCCCGTCCCCGAGCCCCCACCTCCCCGCTCAGCAGGTCAGTCACAGGTGTTACAGGTCAGACATATCACAAAGGGCCTGTAGATGGCTAAAACAGCAGATTTAACCAGTTAAAAGGATTAGTTTAGCACCCTTTGAATCTCCCAGAGAGGACAAGTTAGCTGTTAGTAAGCTAACACGCTACAAACATTATACTTCATAGCTTTCTGGTTTACCCACATTCTACTAAAACACAAGACCTACAGACATATAGTTAAAACCTATAGAGGGTTAGGTACTGAAAAGCGGTGCCAATAGGGCACTGGTTCCGGCAGTAACCGTAGTAACGAGACAGAATAAGAACAGAAATTTTGGTTCCTCATTTCGTTGCCTGACTTTTTTCTTCAGAAGCATCGCTGCGGGATTCTACGTTGCCGGTTAGCTAGTAGCTGCATTAAACCCAACGATTAAAATGCTGACAGCTGCCATTAAGCGGATGTAAAGTGTGACTGTGTTTCCCTGTAGAGGATTCCAACAGCGGGACCTAACAGTCTGCAGCTACCGACGTCGGAAAACTTGAAACTCTTGAAACTTCGCCAGCCCTGTGGTGCTTTCAAAGTTATTGTAAAATACCCTTTTTCCCATTTGGTGCTTGCTTTTGTGATCTACCAGCAATTTACTGGTAAAATAATATTGTTATAAGTTATTACATTTTTAATAAAATCATTTAATTTTGACCATTTTGTGCTCCTTTTTATATTATATACATTATAAATCTATTCTATATATTTCGGTTCAGGCACCGTTTTAAAAGTATTGTTTTAGCACCTGTATCAGAAAAAACCCAAACGATACCCGACCCTACCTAAAACTGACATTTGGATGTTTGACTTGGTAACAAAATTCTTGCTGCAAAGGTCACGTTCCAGGCATAACATTAGCTTTGTGACTTCCTGTTGAACTTAGTTCTGGGTTCTTTAGGAGTGTCTTAGTTCTGGGTTCTTTAGGAGTGTCTTAGTTCTGGGTTCTTTAGGAGGGTCTTAGTTCTGGGTTCTTTAGGAGTGTCTTAGTTCTGGGTTCTTTAGGAGGGTCTTAGTTCTGGGTTCTTTAGGAGTGTCTTAGTTCTGGGTTCTTTAGGAGTGTTTTTCTGTTCCAGGCTCGCAGAGTTCAGCCGTCTGTTCCTGAACTTTCTCTGCTGATTGACAGCGCTGCCGTCTCAATCACAACAGCTGGCAGGAGGCGGCCCGCCCCAGGCCTGCTGCTGCTGCTGACAGGAAGTCCGCCCCTCCAACAGTAAACAGACCTGCAGCCCCCCCTCACCTCCACAGCACGCCATACTCCAACCTGCAGCCGCCCTGCAGCTGCTGCTCCGCCCAAACCTACGAGTGCACCTCCATCTTCTCCTCGCCGGGACTCCGCCCCGCTCACCCCCACCCTCATCACAACACTCAGAGGTTACTGTCCCTGCCTGTTCCCAGCATTAGCACAACACTTAGCGATGGTTAGCTTGTTACTTGTGACGATATATGCGCAAATGTAATATCTTTCATATATCCAGTGACTGACCTATCTGGGTGTGTTTGGAGATGCCGATGAAGTTCCACGTGTTGATCCGGCATCATGTATCTTTAGCCAGACACCTTGCATGTAGCTGTTCTCTTACTGCCACTGTTTACCAAGTTATTGAAAGCCAAACTAATGACCCAAGGCTCAACTCCGGGAGGACTTGGTGTTGCCATCGGCAATGCATTTGTTGATATGTGAGTGCGCGCGCATAAGGCATAACGCATGCATACGTTGCACATTATGGCAAAGGGCAGAGGACATGCAGCTCGTCATAGGTTTCCCCAACGTGTATGCGCCATCAAAAGAAAATCAAGTTGCAAGTCAAGTCTGAAGTCAGCTGTTTGTGCGACTCGAGTCCTCCTCTCTGTTGCTGCCCATCTCTAACATCTACACTAGTATATATAGGTTATGCTCTCATAAAACGATGGATTGGAAAGTTTGTAAGTACACCAGAAGTTTATTTAAATAACACTTGCCTGCTGGTTGTTTGGCTTGAGGTCGTGGTGCAAAGGACCCTAGGGTGAAATTACTCGGAACCATCACTTTAAATAAGTAACATTTTGATCACTGAAGCTGTCACAGTTACTAGGAAACAGGGCGGCTCTGTAGACCAGACGGGCTCATTTCAGACAGCGCTCGGTTAGGGCTTCATTTCTCTTCTTCATCAGGAAATGCCCGACTCATTCGTTATCCATTTTTTGAACCTGGCGATATAGTTTTCTGTTAAGAGTTTTTTATTCAGTTCCAGTTTAGTAAAAATGTTTTTCACAGCTTGTTTGACTTCACCGTAATAACCCTCTAACCCTTTCCTCCCTCAGCCTACGCTGCTCCCATCCCCACCACCTCCTCCTCCTCCTCCCATCACCATCCACCTGTTTCTGTTCCTCCACCCTCCATCCATGGCTCTGCCCCCCCTCCTCCCTGTCCCTGCAGCCACCCTCCCCCCACCCCACGGTGTGGAGACTCCTCTCTTCCCTCCCCTCGGTGTGGGAGACTCCTCCTCTCTTCCCTCTCCACGGTGTGGAGACTCCTCCCCTCACGGTGTGGAGACTCCCCCTCTCTTCCCTCCCTCGGTGTGGAGAACCTCCCTCTCTTCCCTCCCCTCGGTGTGGGGAACTCCTCCTCTTCCTCACCCGTCCCATCCCGCAGCAGCAGCCTCTGTGTCTTCCTCCTGTGTGCATCATCAAGGGGGGAGGAGTCATCCCATCTGACACATATAACAGCTGCTCCTCCATCAGGGACCGACAGCTCCGCCTCCTGCAGGAGCAGGTAACCACAACAACAGCTGTTTTACGTTTTATTTGTTACAAACTAGGGCTGTGCTCGATTTGAAGAACTTCTTAAGTCGACTAACACTCATTTAACTGTAATCCGACTAATGGATTAGTTGATTTAATCGACAAATCTGTAAAATCTGAGTTTCTCCACAAAGAGTCATGCTAAAGCACCACTTTAATTCTTGCTTACCAGAGATGTGCTCCGTACGTTTCTTGGAAATAAGTCTTTCAGCATGAAAAAGGATCAAACATGACTAATGGACTAAAGAAATCTAAGTTGGCTAAGACCAGAACCACCGATTAGTCGAATAATCAACTAAGAGGGAGCAGCCCTATTACACACAACATACATACACACACACAGACGCACACACACACACACACACACACACACACACACACAATATAAAACATGGCGCATATAAAAACAAAGGACTTACCAAATGGAAAAATGGAAAATCACCAGTTCATAGTGTTAGTGTTCAAAAGTTTGATCAATAAAAAGTGTATAAAGGAGGTATACATACAGACAAATGTCCTGATTTGCCTCAGCGTTTAATTTACGTAAAAGAAGTGAAGGAGGGTTTGTCAGCAGTCATGCTGCTTCCTTTATCATGGATAGCATTTTAGGTAACAACTGGTAGATTTATCTTCTCACTTATGTAAGGTTGGGTATTGTTTTGGTTTTTCCGATACCGATGCTAAAGCAATACTTAGAACCAGGGATGCACCAAATCCAGGGTTGGGCTGAATATTGGGCTTTTTGACGAGGTTCTGGTTTCTGCTGAACCATTGTTCCCATGTTCCCAGGGAACCGAAACCTAAGCTTGCACTCGGCGCGCTACGCTGGTCACCGTAATGACTGCGCCGTTGATTATGGGAAGGTGTTTACGTAGGTGGAGCGTTTCAGTAGGCTGGTGAAAGTGTGGATATGGATCTGGTGAGCAGCAGGCTGTGAGAAAGTGGACATGGATCTGGTGAGCAGTAGGATGTGAGAAAGTGGACATGGATCTGGTGAGCAGCAGGCTGTGAGAAAGTGGACATGGATCTGGTGAGCGGTAGGCTGTGAGAAAGAATTGGACATGGATCTGGTGGAAGCGCAGGCTGTGAGAAAGTGGACATGGATCTGGTGAGCAGTAGGCTGTGAGAAAGTGAACATGGATCTGGTGAGCAGTAGGCGGTGAGAAAGTGGACATGGATCTGGTGAGCAGTAGGCTGTGAAAGTGGACATGGATCTGGTGAGCAGCAGGCTGTGAGAAAGTGGACATGGATCTGGTGAGCAGCAGGCTGTGAGAAAGTGGACATGGATCTGGTGAGCAGCAGGCTGTGAGAAAGTGGACATGGATCTGCGCGAGCGGTGAGCAGCAGGCTGTGAGAAAGTGTACATGGATCTGGTGAGCAGCAGGCTGTGAGAAAGTGGACATGGATCTGGTGAGCAGCAGGCTGTGAGAAGGTGGACATGGATCCGGTGAGCAGCAGGCTGTGAGGAAGTGGACATGGATCTGGTGAGCAGCAGGCTGTGAGGAAGTGGACATGGATCTGGTGAGCAGCAGGCTGTGAGGAAGTGGACATGGATCAGGTGAGCAGCAGGCTGTAGGGAAGTGGACATGGATCTGGTGAGCAGTAGGCTGTGAGAAAGTGGACATGGATCTGGTGAGCAGTAGGCTGTGAGAAAGTGGACATGGATCTGGTGAGCAGAAAAAGTTGTTGTCTGGCAGTACTTTTCAGTCAAAACAAGGCCATTCAAGTCCAGCTACATGTTCAGTTTGTTCAATGCGATTGGTCTGGTGGTGGCGGCGACCCTAAACTATACACAACATGGCCGCTGTTACAACATCTGGTCTCGAAACATCTGAAAGAACGACGAGGTTGTGCCGCGAAGAATCTCCAGACAGCAGCCAGAATGCAGCAACTTCAGATGCAGTAAAGAGGACAGTCCCTGTTTACTTCATTCATGTGTTTACTGAGTTCATGGACTGAGGATGGGAGGAGGAGTCAGCACAATCTCAACCAGTGGAGTCAGGATTCAGAACAACCCCAAAAACCTGGATTCAGTGCATCCCTACTTAGAACTAGAAATATCCTCTTAATTTTTTTTATGACCCTCCCTCTTCTTGCTGGTCAGGTGTTTGTTTGTGAGGTTGTCATGGTTCGTCTTCAGGTCCAGATGTTGCTGGAGGCTCAGAGGAAACTTCAGTCGTCGTCCGGCCAGCAGGTCGATACTCAGACACCCAAAAGCACCGCCAGCATCGCCGTGGGAACAGGTGAGACACACGGGATCCCTGTAGGTCCCATGGACCGGTGTATCATTCACACAAAAAATGACTTGTTTTCTCAACAACTCTCGGTTTCCAATTTCCCATTTTTCTTGAGTCTGTCTCAACACATGTTGTCTGAATGTGGCCTTATCCCGATGTCGGAAAAAGCTACAAAAACGTTCCAGAAAGGCAACGAAAAACCCTTGGGAAATTGTCCCAAAAAAACCTTGAAAAAAGCGGCAAACATGTTTTGACGTTTGGAGAAAAAAACTTAGAAGCATAAAAAGTAGGGCTGTCAATCGATTAAAAAATGTAATCGAATTAATTACATACTCTGTGATTCATTAATCGAAATTAATCGCATACATAATTAACGGTGCCTGAACCGATACTTTTTAAGAAAGTAAAAAAAGAAAAGAAAAAAGAAGGGTACTAAACAACAGTTGGCGACATTAAAGAAGGGCTTGTTTATTGCTAAGGCCATATGGTCAAAATTAAATGATTTGATAATAATCTATAACAATAACTTATTTCACTAGCAAATTGCTGTTGAACGACAAACGACCACCAGATGGGAAAAGGACATTTACAATAACTTCAAATGCACCACGAGGCTGTAGTTTACCAGTTTCATTGAACGCACCGTCTGTTGTTTTTCCGACGGCAGCTGCAGATTGTATTAGCCTAGAGATCTAGACGCACCCTAGTGGCAGCTGGCTGGTCAGGCTAGCAGACTGTTACATACCGGTGTTGAATCCTCTACAGTAAAACAGTCAAACTTTACACCGTTTAGCGTTAGCTGTCAGCATTTTAACAGTGTTTAATCCAGCTACTAGCTAGCGCTAGGCTAACGTTAGCTGCTGTCGAGTATAGTGTTAACTAGCAGCGGTGTTTGTGTTGCCTGTATCGTCCGTTTCAGAGCATCAGACAGAAGAGCAGACATATCAGGGGCACCAGATTTCGGTAGCCAGGGTTGGCAGGAAGAAGTAACAAGTAGTTAAATGTTCCAATCAATGATCCAGGCAGCACATTCTGTGCCTCCCTTTCCTTCATTACAGTCCGTAATAGTGGCTAGAACGACTCCGGGTCAAACGTCAATATGGAATGGATTAATATGAGTTATTTTTTTTAACGCGTTATTTTTTCTCAGATTAATTAATCGAAATTCACGCGTTATTTTGACAGCCCTAATAAAAAGCATCGATTTAGAAAATCAAATGAATATGAATGTCTTTTGTTTACATTTCTCTCGGTTTCCAGGTGCCAGTTTGTTCTGGGGGTCTCCGGTCCAGTTCCCCCTCCCACATCAGGAAGAACAGGCCCCTCGCCCTTCCTCACAGGCCGACCTGTCCGTCAACGGGCCTGGGGGCGGAGCCGAGAACAGTGACATCACAGCTCAAGAGGCTGCCTGCTCCCCCTCTGCTCAGCACAGGTGAGACAGCAGTGAGCTTCTGATAGCATCTCTTTTTTTAAAGGGTAACTTTAGGGCTTTCACCCTGGACTCTCTGTCTCCATGTGTCTGAGTGTCTGATGGGAACAACAGTCTCTGAAACTGACCCAGTATTAAAAGCATACTATTTTTGTGGAGATTGGATAGTGGAGTACTTGTATTTAACGCTACCGTTTAGGGCTGAAACGATTCCTCGAATAACTCGAATAATTCGATTACAAAAAATGCTCGAAGCAAAATTCTTTGCCTCGTAGCTTCGTTAAATCAATGTAATTGAACTTAATTGAATGTAACTGTGTTTCCGCACGGAGGATTATTACTAGCGCACAAGAGGTTTGCGCTTCTGCGGACACAACACAAGCACAGACAGCATATAAACTTAATTTAATATACCATAAGCTTCATACAGTCACATTTACCCTCTGGTCAGTGAACAGCTCTTTTGCATATCCAGTGCAAAGAGCCAGAGGCAAGAAGGGGAATGGGGTGAAAAAGATTAACATTTGGGCCACCAAAAATGTACTATTGTAATGTTTTTTTTTAAGGGTCTTGGAATTTGGCAATAAAATGTTTTGCTTTTTATAAAAAAGGAAACCTGTCTTTTGTGTATATATACAAGCTACAGGTTTCCTTATTTTTAGTAAACAGCAATAAGAAATATTTACTATTGCTGTTTATTAAGTATTTCTTACTAAGTGTTTCTTATCCGATTACTCGATTAATCTATGGAATAATCGGTAGAATATTCGATTACTAAAATAATCGATAGCTGCAGCCCTACTACCGTTGCTGCTTGTTAGCTCTCGCCAACGAGTGAAAGCCTGACCGAGTGGTCCGGCTCTTGTCCGGTTCCTCAGTTTCTCGTTTTCTTTTCCTTGACTCTTCCGACCGCGCTTTCTTCGTTTCATCTTCGTCATGATTCACGTCTGAAGTGCGTGCTAGTGTCTTCCATAGAGGCTGCTTCTTAAGGTCCCGCCTCACCGGGCCGATAACCGGCCGTCTGGCAGTCTGGCGAGGTCGGTGACGCCAGTCTGTTCGGTGTGTAAGCAGCTTTATATGTTGTTGATGTATGTGACGTTGGGATTCTCGCGAGATTTGGTGGGGCGCCACCTCTCAAACGTGCATTGCTGGTTTTGCCAGCAGCTGCTTTGCTATAGGGATGAATTGCCCTACTTCGAGTTTGTTTCCCATCAAAATCCCTTTGAAGCTGTTATATTAAGGTACAAATCTTGCAGTGTGCCTTTTAAACAAGAAACAGAAAGCTGTAGGGCTGTGCTCGATTAAAGAAATTCTTAGTCGACTAACACTCAATCAATCGCATCGACTAATTGATTAGTTGATTTAATCGACAGATCTGTAAATCTGAGTTTCTCTGCAAAGAGTCCTGCTAAAGCACCACTTTAATTCTTGTGTTTACCAGAGATGAGCTTGTTCGTTTCTTGGAAATAAGTCATTCAGCATGAAATCAGCATCAGACATGACTAATGGACTAAAGAGATCTAAGTTGGCTAAGACCAAAACCACCGATTAGTCCACCGATTAGTCCACTGAAGAGGGAGCAGCCCTAGAAAGCTGTAATGTAACCCTACAGGCAGAACCGACCACACGGGGCCTCGAACCTCCTCCTCTTGTTTAATACTGGACCAGTTTCAGAGATAGTTGTCATCAGTGACTTAGACACCATTTCATGGGGATATATGGTTGAAGAAATACCAAAGTTAACCTGTAAAGACAAACCCTTGGACTCAAACTCAGACTGGTAACATGTTGTGTTTCAGCGTTAGCGGGCTGCAGAGTCCCGTCCTGGGAGAGAGTGTGAGCATGTACAGACCTGCAGACGACCAGCAGAGCTTCTTTAACAACCTGATGGTAACAACAACAACTATATGAACTAAATATTCACGTTTTTATTCTGAAAAAGACTAAACTTGTAAATCTGTTTCAGTGGCTAATGAAAGTGAATATGCCCCCAATATTCCTGTTGACCTACAGCTGTGATGTAAAACACTAAACATGTTTGTTCATTCATTCATTCATTCAACCTTTATTTAAACTGTAGAGATCTTTGAGGGGCGGCGCTCATTTACAATGACATGGACTAATTACAAAGACAACAACAAAACATCAACACAGAAAAGAATACACCATAACAAAGATAAAGAGACAAATGGACAGACGCCGTACGTCCACATTTAACACACACACACGCACAGCAAGGCACACACGCGCAGCAAGCCACATGCACACGCCCCACAACAAGGCACGCCCACACACACACACGCCACAAGGCGCAAAAGAACATACACGCCACGCACAGCCCATATAGCGCGTACGTACACGCAGCAAAACACAAGCACACACCCACGCCGCAGCAGCACAAGAACATGCACACATACGGCACACACCCACGCACAGCAAGGCACACAAGAACACGCACACATGCACGCACACACCCACGCACAGCAAGGCACACGAGAATGCTTTAAAACTAAACTAAAACTTTCTGAAATGAAAGGTGGTATATAGTACAGATATAAAAGGAAGTACACTTATGTAAAGCATGCAAGTGAGAGTGCTGTAGTATGTTGCAGGAGTCAGGACACTAAAGTAAAGTCTTAGAGCAGAGGTAGTCTGATAAAGTTCCTCTGAGTAACAGAAGTCCTGTAATACCAAACATCTGTAAAGTGTTGATGGTCTGTGCGTCCTCAGACTCAGGTGACCAGTCGTCTCCAGGAGTCAGAGAGTAAACAGGAAGTGGAGGAAGAAGAAGAGGAGGAGGAGTCCCGGAGGCGGAGCCTGTCTGTGGTTTCGGCCCAGTCGTCCCGGAGGAGGCGGAGCTGTGGAGGAGACTCGGTGCTCAGCGCCACCGTGAGGCAGCTGCAGCAGCTCGGAGTCAACGTGGAAGAAGATCTGAGCGAGGCGGACCGGAGAAACCAGCAGACTATAGAGAGCAGCAGGTACACAGTTCACCTGGGTCAGGTACACAGCTCACCTGGGTCAGGTACACAGCTCACCTGGGTCAGGTACACAGTTCACCTGGCTCAGGTACACAGCTCACCTGGGTCAGGTACACAGCTCACCTGGGTCAGGTACACAGCTCACCTGGCTCAGGTACACAGTTCACCTGGCTCAGGTACACAGCTCACCTGGGTCAGGTACACAGTTCACCTGGCTCAGGTACACAGCTCACCTGGCTCAGGTACACAGTTCACCTGGGTCAGGTACACAGTTCACCTGGCTCAGGTACACAGTTCACCTGGGTCAGAATAATTGTCCCACCCTGGCTCAGGTACACAGCTCACCTGGCTCAGGTACACAGCTCACCTGGCTCAGGTACACAGTTCACCTGGGTCAGGTACACAGTTCACCTGGGTCTCCCCACCTTTATAAGACTCAGGTACACAGCTCACCTGGGTCTCCCCACCTTTAAAAGACTCAGGTACAGCTGCCGAGCTGTTCTGGGCTCCAACTCAGCCCTCGGGAGCATTTTAGGCCTTTTATTTTGACAGGACAGCTGAGACATGAAAGGGGAGAGGGGGAATGACTTGTGAGCAAGGCAGTAGGGGGAGTCAACACGCGCCCGCTGGTGAGGACTTAGATTATATATTTTATATATATAATTTATATTTATATATTATATATATATATATATATATATATATATATATATATATATATATATATATATATATGGGCGTGCACGCTACCAACCGAGCTATCCTGGCACCCTAAAACGTGTTTTTGACGATTCATCACTAGAACTGTAACCGTAGAAAAGCCTCTCAATATCACTAACATTATCCACGTTCATATTTAGACCCAACAAATAAGATATTCAGCTACAAAGTGTGTGTGTGTGTGTCTTTGTCTTTTCTGGAGTTGCAGTTATATTAATAGTATAATTCAACATAGTTTTGACACAGAAACATACAAATCTAACATTTGACAGTTAAACTCAACCTCATGGCGCCACTGAATGAACTCAGACATAGTCTAACGTGTCTCTCTCTCCCTCTCTGTCTCTCTCTCTGTCTCTCTCTCTCTCTGCCTCTCTCTCTCTCTCTCTCTCTCCCCTGCCTCTCTCTCTCTCTCTCTCTCTCCTGCCTCTCTCTGTCTCTCTCTCTCTCTCTCTCTCCCCTCTCTCTCGTCTCTCTCTCTGTCTCTCTGTCTCTCTCTCTCTCTCTCTGTCTCTCTCTCTCTCTCTCTGTCTCCCCTCCTCTCTCTCTCTCCCTCTCTCTGTCTCTCTCTCTCTCTCTCTCCCCTGCTCTCTCTCCCCTGTCTCTCTCTCTCTCTCTCTCCTCCCTCTCTCTCTCTCTCCCTCTCTCTCTCTCCCTCTCTCTGTCTCTCTCTCCCCCTGCCTCTCTCTGTCTCTCTCTCTCCTCTCTCCTCGCCTCTCTCTCTCTCCCCTCTCTCTCTCTCCGTCTCTCCCTCTGTCTCTCTCTCTCCCCTGTCTCTCTCTCTCTCTCTCCTCTTCCCTCTCTGCTTCTCTCTCTCTCTCTGTCTCTCTCTCTCTCTCCCCCTCCCTCTCTCTCTCTCTCTGTCTCTCTCTCCCCCTGTCTCTCTCTGTCTCTCTCTCTCTCTCTGTGCTTGCAGCACTCTGGCGGGTATCAACCCAGCGGCTGTTCTGTCCAGACTGAGCGTGTCCGAGTCCTCGGCGAGCTCTCTGTTCCCCGGTGCCAGCGTGGACCTGAGTCTGGAGGCCAACGCCATCGCGCTGCGCTACCTGAGCGACTCCCAGCTCAGCCGGCTGTCTCTGGGAGGCCACGCCCCCCAAACAGTCCCCGCCTCCGCCTCCAGCTCCAACCACTCCCTGCTGTCGCCTAGCAACATGTCCCTGGCCACCAGGAAGTACATGCGGCGCTACGGCCTCATCGAGGAAGAGGACGGCGAAGAGGAAGAAGAAGAAGTAGTTCGCCAGCCGTTCCTCCCACAGAGTCAGCTGATCCGCGACCTGCAGCCCAAAATGCCGCTGTACCCCGGCGGGAACAAAGCCAACGGCGCCAACAAGGAGAACCGGTCCAACCGGCATCCAGCGTCAGTCAGGACCGGCAGCCGCCAGACGGAGGGATCGGTAGGGAACATCCTGGACCTGAGCCGCCTCAGGCAGCTCCCCAAACTCTTCTGACTCCACATCCTGGACCTGAGCCGCCTCAGACAGCTGCCCAAACTCTTCTGACTCCACATCCTGGACCTGAGCCGCCTCAGACAGCTCCCCAAACTCTTCTGACTCCACATCCTGGACCTGGGCCGCCTCAGACAGCTGCCCAAACTCTTCTGACTCCACATCCTGGATCTGAGCCGCCTGCAGCCGCCTCCCCCAAACTCTTCTGACTCCACATCCTGGACCTGAGCCGCCTCAGGCAGCTGCCCAAACTCTTCTGACTCCACATCCTGGACCTGAGCCGCCTCAGACAGCTGCCCAAACTCTTCTGACTCCACATCCTGGACCTGAGCCGCCTCAGACAGCTGCCCAAACTCTTCTGACTCCACATCCTGGACCTGAGCCGCCTCAGGCAGCTCCCCAAACTCTTCTGACTCCACATCCTGGACCTGAGCCGCCTCAGGCAGCTCCCCAAACTCTTCTGACTCCACATCCTGGACCTGAGCCGCCTCAGACAGCTCCCCAAACTCTTCTGACTCCACATCCTGGACCTGAGCCGCCTCAGGCAGCTCCCCAAACTCTTCTGACTCCACATCCTGGACCTGGGCCGCCACACACAACCAGAGAACCAATACGCTGGTTTTTACATGGACTCTGGTGGGAAAAGCCCCGCTGTCTGAAAGGTGCTGATGAAGTTAAAATCTGTTATTTTTTACATGGACTTTGGTGTGGAAACGGTCTGGGACAAACACCAGAACATCAGCAGTCTGAGAGGTGCTAGTGACTATAAAAAACTCATATTTATTTACATTTTAAATGGACTCCTGTGTGTATGAAGTGCGTTCAGTAGGGAATGAGGAGCTTTCAGGGAACATTCAGGGAAACAACTGCTCTTACTCATTTCTTCTTAAAGCGGCTGGCAGATTTTAGAAATTGTCATATTTTAAAGTGAGTCTGGTGTCGAAACACTCGGCTGGTCTGTCTCAAAGTGACCAAAACACCGGCTGTCTGTTAGGTGCTGAGGACTTTATAGATAGGTAGTCTGGTAGTAGTCTGGTATGGAAACACTCCGGTAATCGGACTCAGAGAGGACTGGGACCAACCCCAAAACACTGGCTGCCTGTTAGGTGCTGGGGACTTTAAAATCTGTCCTATTTTAAATGGAGTCTGGTGTGTCCAATGTGTGTTCAGTAAAGAAAGACCAGAGCCAAATATTCAGGAAACCTGAGCTGCAGTTTAGACTCATTTCATCTGAAAGCTGCCGGAGGATTTTAAAAACTGTCCCATTTTAAATGGAGTCTGGTATGGAACCACTCTGCCGGTCTGACTCAAAGCAGACTAGGACAAACGCCAAAACACTGTCTGTCTGTTAGGTGCTGGGGACTTTAAAACCTGTCCTATTTTAAATGGAGTCTGGTGTGAAAGACGAGAGCCAAACATTCAGGAAAACCGCTGCAGTTCAGACCCATTTCATCTGAAAGCTGCCGGAGGATTGTGTCTGGTCTGGTGGGTCCAAGGTGCTGAGTGTGGAAACGATGTTTTTACATTAAAATCAAACCGGTTTTAACTGGATCTCTTCCATCTGTAGTGTGACATTTAAAACCTGTTTGTAAATGGAGTCTGGGGGTTTACTGGTCGGACTGGTTCTGTCTGTTTTCACACATTTTATCAGATGTTTGGGTGTTTTTTATGAATTATGTGTTAGATCTTTTATTTTTGTCGTCACTTCCTGTTTTAATGTGAAATGTCTTTTGCACATATTTCTTTTTCAATATTTATGATTTCACAAATAAAACTTTTCATAATACTTTTAATACCTGAGTTACATGTTTCTGTTTAAATATTGAACAGCTTTAAAAGGAACAGTCACACATTTTGGGAAGGAGAATTTAAATGTTGAACTTTAGTTTGAAATCCAGAAGTTCCGGATATTAAATCTTAACTTTGATCTTTCTATATAAGCAACTACCTGAGAATACCCAAATATAAACACCTGTAATACAAATATAACTCTGATATTTTCTCCTTAAAATATTCCGATTATTTCAACTTTTTCTCACAACATTCAGACTTTTTTTTCTAAAAATATTTCAAAAAATTTTCTTAAAATATTTTGACTTTATCTCAAAATATTACGACTATTTTTCTGAAAATATTTTGACATTTTTTCTTAAAATATTTTGATTAATTGTCAATTTTTTGTCTGAAAATATTCTGACTTTTTTACAAAATGTACTTTTTTTTTTTTTTTTCTCAAAATATTACGACTATTTTTCTCAAAATATTACGACTATTTTTCTCAAAATATTTTGACTATTTTTCTCAAAATATATTTACTATTTTTCTCAAAATATTTTTACTATTTTTCTCAAAATATTTTTACTATTTTTCTCAAAATATTTTTACTATTTTTCTCAAAATATTCAGAATTTTTTTCTCAAAATATTACGACTTATTTTTCCCAAATATTCCGACTTAATTTTCTTAAAATATTCAGACTTTTTTTCTCAATATTCAGACTTGTTTGGTTCCAAATGTGAAACGAGGTGAGCCTCTGTTCATAAAGAAGCTGGTGATGCCAGCCTCAGCCTGTCTGCTCCGGTAGTTGAGTGTTTCCAGCAGCTCTCTGTTGCGTAACGAGGACTTCTTGCAGCCTCGGTATTGATCTGGGATCAGGGATCTGGCTCCAGCTGTTTGCTGCGGGTCCACATGTTTGTTGACCAGCAGGATCGATGTCTCAAAGGTTGCTGACGGGACGTCCCAGCGCTCTGCGGGACACTGACCCGAGTCTGAAACCACTCAACGCTTCATCAGGTAAGATTTAATTTCTTAATCCTCTCTGATTCTCCCTGAATGCAGCGCTGCTGGAAACAAACACATGGATCAATATAGGAGGACTCCTTAAAATAAGATTTTAACTACTTACAAATAGAAAGAGAACTGAACTCATTAGATGGACTTTAAACACAGCTGCCCTGTTATTAAGTCTAGGAGTGTGGATTTAAACTGAGCTATATAGTCTATGTTCTGGTTTTAATCTCTAGTTTGGGACTTTACGGTGTGCTGACCTCCAGGTTTTTATTTTAGAGATTTTATCTTGATCTGTTCTGTCTGTTGGCTCTGAATCCGGACGGTAACGTTGAATGTGATGAACTTTAATAGTTTAATATCGGAGTTCTGAGAGAAAACTTCAGAATAACAGAAACTAGGACTCAGTTTGATCTTCAGGTTTTTATCGTAATAAGTTTTAATGTTTTAACGATAAATTAAAACCAGTAACAGCAGCACAGTTAGTCTGAGAGGAAATGGAAAGTTAGGGGGGGGGGGGTAATGAGTGACTGGACTTTACAACAGGGGTGTGTGTGTTTGAGTGTGTGGTTGTGTGTGATGTTTGTTTGTATGTGTGTCTCTGTGTGTGTGTGTGTGTGTGTGTCTGTGTGTGTGTTTGAGTGTGTGGTTGTGTGTGATGTTTGTTTGTATGTGTGTCTCTGTGTGTGTGTGTGTGTGTGTGTGTGTGTGTGTGTGTGTGTGTGTGTGTTTTCTGGAGTTGCAGTTACATTAAAGGAATGGTCCACTGTTTGTTGAACTAGGGTTATTCCCCGTCTCCTCTATATTTACAGAGGCGGGCAAACACATTTTGTATCAGTGCATGCATTGTCTTAGTCCGGCACCGCCACTAGCTTAGCTTAGCTTAGCTTAGCTTAGCGTAATGAATGGAATCCTTTGTTGCCGTTAGCATGTCGTGAGTAAAAGTGACCCAACAAAAACAAAACCTGATTACCTTTTGTGGCCTGCGTATTCACAACGAGTACAAATATCCATGCAGGTTAAGACTAGATGATCTCCTAGGCCCTATTCGCACGGGATAAGTATTACCTGGGGACCTCTTGTAGTTTATAAATTACCCCCACACGTCTGTGTTTCGTCTGGCGCATTCACACGGGATAACTGAAGTCTGTATTTTACTCAAATTTACAGACCTTATCCCCCGGATATGATGACAAAACTTTTCATTTATAATTGACAACGCAGCCAGTTAGACCCCAAATCACAGAGATGCCGATTCGCACGGGACTAATATTATCACAGGACCTCCGTTTTCGGCGAAATATGGTAGGTCATTTGCGGGGGAATTATTACTTTACAGACATGACCGATTCGCACGGGATTAAGATCACAGACAACCTCCGCGATTATTACAAATGACTGGAGGTCACCAGGTAATACTTATCCCGTGCGAATAGGGCTCTAGGCAGGTCTTGATTTTGGGACTATATTGGGTGGAAGTAGACTACAGCCGAAGCACTGCTACTGGGGCACAGAGATATCAGCAGCCCGCGGAGCTCTGCGGGCTTTCAACATACATTGCATATATTTACACTTTGAATTTCGTCATGGCATTTATATAACACATACGCTATGGTCTTACAAAGCTAACGCGTTTAACCAATATCAATTTCATCCATTTTTGTGACTTAGAGAGGTCTCGTTAGGAGGAAGCTAGCTACGGCAACAAAGGATTCCATTCATTAAGCTAAGCTAAGCTAAGCTAGCGGCGCCGCCGGACTAAGACAAGGCATGCACGGATACAAAAATGTGTTTGCCCGCCTCTATAAATATAGAGGAGACGGTGAATAATCATATTTCAACAAACAGTGGAGCATTCAGTTAGCTAAAAGTAATAAAATGTTTCTCAACCAAAAAAAAGCATAAATATTTAAATATTCTAATCCATTATATTAATAATTATTATTAATCTTTCCAAACAGAAATCTGCTCAGAATGTCTGTAATCTGAGTCTGTAGATGTTCTGTTTGTGTCTGAAAACAGTTTGGATCCCAACAAGAGAACCAGAATAACTCAACAGAAGCAGAGACGTCTCTCCGTGCAGAATGAGGGCTCCTGATTGGCTGTTGGTTCTGGCGATCCTGCCGCTCGCCTCCCTGGCCGTCCCTCCTGACATCTGCAGCGCCAAACCCAAAGACCTGGGCCTGGAGCCGCGCTGCATCTACCGCAGCCCGGAGCCAGAGGGCCCCACGGTGGCCCCCCCCGAGGCCATCCCCGGCGCCACCAACCCCCGCGTGTGGGAGCTGTCCAAGGCCAACGGGCGCTTCGCCCTGGCGCTCTACAAACAGCTGGCGCTCAGTAAGACCCCCGACGCCAACATCTTCATGTCCCCCATCAGCATCTCCACCGCCTTCGCCATGACCAAACTGGGAGCCTGCAACCGCACGCTGCAGCAGATCATGCAGGTCAGAGACCACGTTCTCCATAATCCTGGTCCAGTATTAAACCAGAACCGAGCTGTAATGTAACCCTACAGGACTAATGTTCAGCAGCAGTTAGAGTCACTAACCCACCAGACTCCGTGTAAATAATCAGGACTTTTATCATCGTAAAACACACTTCATTCAAAGTGGACAGAAACTAAATAAAACTACCAAAACCCGTCTTGGTTCATCTTTCCACTGTTCCAACAATCGCCACTCTGGTTTGGTTGAAATAAACCCTTAATTCACCCATTTACATGTGGAGATATGCTGGCTCTATACACGCTAAAAGTCCTGATATTTATTATACAGCTAGTATTTTAGAAATGTGAATTTAATGATGGGCTCTATACACGCTTAAAAGTCCTGATTATTTACATGGAGTCTGGTGGAGATATGCTGCTCTATACACGCTAAAAGTCCTGATTATTTACATGGAGTCTGGTGGAGTTTGGTGATGGTGATTTCGGGGCTGTTTCATGTTAAACTAAAAGGATCTTACTCTTGAACTAAAAGGTCTATCTCTGTAGGGATCCATCCCATAATGTTGTCAGAAACTTAGAATAATAATCTGAGTCTATCAGCAGCAACAACAGAACTTTTAGTGGACTCTAACAGACCAATACTGGACCAGTTTCAGAGATTGTTGTCCCATCAGAAGTCTTTCTGCCTGCAGGTGTTTCAGTTCGACACCATCAAAGAGAAGACGTCCGATCAGGTCCACTTCTTCTTCGCCAAACTCAACTGCCGTCTGTACCGGAAGAAGGACGCGACCACGGCGCTGATCTCCGCCAACCGGCTGTTCGGAGACAAGTCTCTGGTCTTCAGCGAGACGTACCAGAACATCAGCGAGACGGTGTACGGAGCCAAGCTGCTGCCCCTCAACTTCAGGGTAACGTATCTCTCGTCCTCTTCCTCTCAGGGAAACACAGCACACTACTTCTAGACATTTTCATGATTTCTTTTCACTGTTTTAGTGCCTTTTTAAACCTCTTTTTTTCAGCATTTGTTTACCCTTTTTTTGACTTCTTTCTGTCGTTTTTCTTAAGCTTTTTTAAAAACTTTTTTATCGCTTAAGATTGAGATTTCATAATTTATATTACGTGTAAATTAGAGGTGCAACGATGAATCGATTAGTTGTCAACTATTAAATCAATCGCCAACTATTTTGATAATTGATTAATCAGTTTGAGTCATTTTTTTATAAAACAAAAATAAGATTTCTCTGATTCCAGCTTCTTAAATGTGAATATTGTTCTAGTGTCTTCTCTCCTCTGGGACAGTAAACTGAACATCTTTGAGTTGTGGACAACACGAGACATTTGAGGATGTCCTCTTGGGCTTTTTGGAAACACTGATCCACATTTTTCACCATGTTTTGACATTTTTTATAGTTAACTGCTCCTCAGATCTCTGCAGGGTAAATCCAGACAGCTAGCTAGACTGTCTGTCTGTCTGTCTGTCTGTCTAACAGCTAGCTAGACTATCTGTCTGTCTGTCTGTCTGTCTAACAGCTAGCTAGACTATCTGTACACATGTTCCACCAGAACCAGTTCCTTCCTGAGACTATTTAGCAGAGGCACCGTGGCTCCGTCCGGAGCTTAGCCCCGCCCACGACGATTCTGATTGGTTTAAAGAAATGCCAATAAACCAGAGCAGGTTTTTCTCCCATCCATGTCTGTGTGGACGAGCCAGACCATCCTCCGCAGAGCTGTGGAGGAAGGTCTGGCTATAAGAGACTCTGTGTCTATAATAGGTTCTGGTTCTGTGGTTCTACAGGAGAACCCGGATGCGGCCCGCGTCAGCATCAACAACTGGATCTCCAACAAGACGGAAAACCTGATCCAGGAAACGCTGCCGGTCGGATCGCTGGACTCCACCACGATGCTGGTCCTCGTCAACACCATCTACTTCAAGGTATTCATATCTCCTGACTGGCTAGTAGTCCTTACCTAGGTACTGTCAGGGCCCTCATACTCTACTTCTGACTGGCTAGTAGTCCTTACCTAGGTACTGTCAGGGCCCTCATACTCTGCTTCTGACTGGCTAGTAGTCCTTACCTAGGTACTGTCAGGGCCCTCATACTCTACTTCTGACTGGCTAGTAGTCCTTACCTAGGTACTGTCAGGGCTCGCCCTCATACTCTGCTTCTGACTGGCTAGTAGTCCTTACCCTAGATACTGTCAGGGCTCGCCCTCATACTCTGCTTCTGACTGGCTAGTAGTCCTTACCTAGCTACTGTCAGGGCCCTCATACTCTGCTTCTGACTGGCTAGTAGTCCTTACCTAGGTACTGTCAGGACACTCCCTCATACTCTGCTTCTGACTGGCTAGTAGTCCTTACCTAGGTACTGTCAGGGCCCTCATACTCTGCTTCTGACTGGCTAGTAGTCCTTACCTAGGTACTGCTCAGGGCCCTCATACTCTGCTTCTGACTGGCTAGTAGTCCTTACCTAGGTACTGTCAGAACACTCCCTCATACTCTGCTTCTGACTGGCTAGTAGTCCTTACCCTAGGTACTGTCAGGGCCCTCATACTCTGCTTCTGACTGGCTAGTAGTCCTTACCTAGGTACTGTCAGGGCCCTCATACTCTGCTTCTGACTGGCTAGTAGTCCT
>NC_053120.1:1901777-1919277 GCF_010015445.1 Perca fluviatilis
ATACATCTAACAAAACTATATAGATATCATGGTCCCTTATTACATCTTCATCCTCCTCTCCTCCATGGTGGCCAATCTGCCCACCACTCTGTCCCTGTCCATATGTCCATATGTCCCTCTCCACACTCAGCCACTCTGTCCCTGTCCATATGTCCAGTATGTCCCTCTCCACACTCAGCCACTCTGTCCCTGTCCATATGTCCAGTATGTCCCTCTCCACACTCAGCCACTCTGTCCCTGTCCATATGTCCAGTATGTCCCTCTCCACACTCAGCCACTCTGTCCCTGTCCATATGTCCAGTATGTCCCTCTCCACACTCAGCCACTCTGTCCCTGTCCATATGTCCAGTATGTCCGCTCCACACTCAGCCACTCTGTCCCTGTCCATATGTCCAGTATGTCCCTCTCCACTCTCAGCCACTCTGTCCCTGTCCATATGTCCAGTATGTCCCTCTCCACACTCAGCCACTCTGTCCCTGTCCATATGTCCAGTATGTCCCTCTCCACACTCAGCCACTCTGTCCCTGTCCATATGTCCAGTATGTCCCTCTCCACTCTCAGCCACTCTGTCCCTGTCCATATGTCCAGTATGTCCCTCCACACTCAGCCACTCTGTCCCTGTCCATATGTCCAGTATGTCCCTCTCCACACTCAGCCACTCTGTCCCTGTCCATATGTCCAGTATGTCCCCTCCACACTCAGCCACTCTGTCCCTGTCCATATGTCCAGTATGTCCCTCTCCACTCTCAGCCACTCTGTCCCTGTCCATATGTCCAGTATGTCCCTCTCCACTCTCAGCCACTCTGTCCCTGTCCAGTATGTCCCTCTCCACACTCAGCCACTCTGTCCCTGTCCATATGTCCAGTATGTCCCTCTCCACTCTCAGCCACTCTGTCCCTGTCCATATGTCCAGTATGTCCCGCTCCACACACTCAGCCACTCTGTCCCTGTCCATACGTCCAGTATGTCCCGCTCCACACTCAGCCACTCTGTCCCTGTCCATATGTCCAGTATGTCCCGCCTCCACACTCAGCCACTCTGTCCCTGTCCATATGTCCAGTATGTCCCTCTCCACTCTCAGCCACTCTGTCCCTGTCCATATGTCCAGTATGTCCCTCTCCACTCTCAGCCACTCTGTCCCTGTCCATATGTCCAGTATGTCCCGCTCCACCTCAGCCACTCTGTCCCTGTCCATATGTCCAGTATGTCCCTCTCCACTCTCAGCCACTCTGTCCCTGTCCATATGTCCAGTATGTCCCGGCTCCACCTCAGCCACTCTGTCCCTGTCCATATGTCCAGTATGTCCCCGCTCCACTCTCAGCCACTCTGTCCCTGTCCATATGTCCAGTATGTCCCCACACACTCAGCCACTCTGTCCCTGTCCATATGTCCAGTATGCCCCTCCACTCTCAGCCACTCTGTCCCTGTCCATATGTCCGTATGTCCGCTCCACACTCACCACTCTGTCCTGTCCTTTCCAGTATGCCCTCCACACTCAGCCACTCTGTCCTGTCCATATGTCCAGTATGTCCCGTCCACACTCAGCCACTCTGTCCCTGTCCATATGTCCAGTATGTCCCTCTCCACACTCAGCCACTCTGTCCCTGTCCATATGTCCAGTATGTCCCTCTCCACACTCAGCCACTCTGTCCCTGTCCATATGTCCAGTAAACCCTCTCCACACTCAGCCAGGTGAGATGGGACAGTCTGGCCTCATCCACGCACCAACTCAAGTCTGTCTTAATGAGCCGCAGACGGCTGAAACTTCGTTCTGCGCTGGCGCTGCTGATAGGAAGGGTTTATAAGTCCTGTGGAGAATGGTCAGGTGTGGGTAGGCTCTATCCATGTCGTTGGCAATGAGGAATGGCAGGACGGCGTCGGTGGTGAGATCCATGTTAAACTCCGAATACAATGCACGAAAAGAGCGAAACTCCTCCACTGCGTCTTCTGAGTAGAAACGGGCCAGCTCAAGTATGTTCTCCTCAGCATCAGGGTGCTCAAACCGCTTTGGGCGGAGGACTGCCAACAGTTTGGCCATTTTTTTGAAGTCTGAAAATCGACTTTCAAACTGCCCCACAAAAACATCCAGAATGTAAAAATAAGTTTCCGCTTTGAAGCGGCGTCTGCTGTCCTCGATCTGGTCGTACTCTGCGTTCTCGTCAAAATGCCTTCTTCTCTTCCGAATCCTCTGCTCCGCAAACTCGGTGGGAGCGTGGCGTTCTCTGGCCAGACTTCTCGCTGTGTTCTCCATGCTGTGTTCTCCATGCTGTGTTCTCCATGCTGTGTTCTCCATGCTGTGTTCTCCATGCTGTGTTCTCCATGCTGTCAAAGGCCTCCTCTGTGCCTAACTCTCTGATCTGAGCCACCGTACTGTCAGTAAGATTCACAGCAGTGTTGACATCCAGTGACTCTTTTTGGAGGTAATTCGACAGGATGTATGTCCTCTTCAGCAAATCGTTCCAAAACACCAACATGAACATGAATTCCAATGTGCTGAGTTTTGACAGCAGGCCGTCAGCTTCAGAGGCCGCCTTGGGTGTGCTGTGGTGGTGGTGTTGATCCGGCTCAGGGCTTTGAGAATGGCTGGGAGGCTCTGGATCACTACTTCCTGGAGGCCCACCTGGTGTCAGAAAGGCTTTTCAGCGTAAGAACGGTTCTTTCCATTTGCATGATTTCCTGTTCCTCCTCCAGTATTTTAAATCTCAGAAGGCTTGAAGTTAAAAAACAGTACAAGGTCTCAAGTGTACCGAAAAAAACTTTAGCGCTACACAAACAACACGCAGCATCCATAAGAATTAGATTGAGGTTGTGTGTGCAGCAGTGGACATAAAATGCCTTGTCTGAGCAGTTTAGCTTGACCCTGGCTTGCAGCCCCGTTAGCTGCCCTGACATCGTTCTGGCACCGTCATATGCTCGTCCCCTCAGATCATTTACATTAAGACCAAGGTCCTTTATCAGCGAATTATGCAGAAGATCATAAAAGGATGTCGCACTGCCATCAGGTAACTCCTTAAATTTAATAAAGCGCTCAATGCTGCTGCCTGTTTTGGTGACATATCTGAGTGAAAGAGAAAACGGATCCATTCTCGTTATATCTATGGTGGAATCTACAATAACAGAACAACTTTGCTGACTTTATCTCCTCAATTATTTTGCTCAGAGTCTCTTTGTAAAGAGCTGCAATGAGCTGGTTTTGGGACTGGTGACTGAGGTATGTCACTCTGCTGACCGGCTTATTCATGTGCTGCTCGAGGATGGAGTCTTAGTGAGCCAGCAACTTCAGGAGCTCTAAGAAATTCCCTCGTTAGAGTCGGGGGCTCCCAGCCCAGCATGTTCTCTGTGGCCCCTGTCTGGCTAAAAAGAGCGTGGTGTCCACCAACCTGTGTAGGATCCTTGTGTTCTTCTCCACCTGCTCTCTCTCTGCTTTCAGAAGCTCCGCAATGACAGTGCTGTCCTGACTCAAACCAGACTCTGTCATTAGGTACAGTGCCTTCTCTGCCTCCCGGTGAGCGCCGGACCTTTCAAACCACTCTGTCCCTTTATTAAATGAAGAAACCCCCCACCATGGGTCAGCCCAGGCTTTCCCAGCACTGTCATTGGACTTTTTACCAAAAAGCCAGCAACAGAAACAGAACAGTGGGTTTGCCCTGGGTGAGTACACCAACCACTGGCGCTCCACCGGGTTACCTGAACGTCCCATCTGGTGCATATACCAAGCCGGACTGAAGCGTCGCTTATCCTGGTCATGTGGAAGCTCTTTGTAGCAGTCCCTCAAGCCAGGCTGGCGAGGACCATGTCCAATCACCGCACGGATCAATTCAGTGGTGAGAGGCCGGTGACGACAAAGGTACGGGTCAGTGGGATATTCCTCTTCAGACAGGACATTGGCTAGGCAGTGCCCCTCTGAAGGACCCATGCTGGCGCTGCTGCTGGAACCAGAGGCCTCCGCGACCGACGAGGTATCCTCCACTTCAAATGGCCGGTGACAGTCGCCCCTCCTCCGGTGACAGTCGCCCCCCTCCTCCGGTGACAGTCGCCCCCCTCCTCCGGTGACAGTCGCCCCCCTCCTCCGGTGACAGTCGCCCCCCTCCTCCGGTGAGCTTTTCTGGGCTTGACTGCTGTTAGCCTCATCGTTAGCCGTGTCAGGCTAGTAGGGAAAGCACTAGCAGCTGCAGTAACATTAACTATTGATGACTGAGTTACAACGTTAACGGTATTATTATAATTTTGTTGAGTCAGGGATGATGATGATGATGATGATGATGATGATGATGATGATGATGATGATGAGAAGTACGATGTGAGAGGAGCACACGATGCTACCACATTTCTCCTACTATCTCGTTCTTTTCTTTTTAATGCGCCAGATTTATATTTTCTCTCCATTTTTGTGACTATTCTCTTAAGTGCTATCAGGAAAGTAGCCTAGCTATATAGCTAATGTTTACATTATACATTTGTGCCTCACGCCACTCTTAGTTACTGTTGCTAAGTAGGGCCGGCCTTAGCAACAGTAACTAAAGTAAAGTACAACAAGCTAGGGGGACTTGACATGGCTGCTGCCACTGTCAAAGAAGCAGACAGGAGTTGCATTATGCATTTGAAGGTTGTACTGTCAAACTGACTCAGAAGGAAATAACGATGTGAGAAAATAAAGAGAGCGTGGCTCGTTGGCTTGCTAATTCCCATCATGCAAAGCGGTAAATAGACTTGTGTTAAAAGTTGCTGATAAGTTTGCCTTCATAAATTTCGTTTTTGAATGTGTCTGCTTAGAATGTAGAGTTTGGTTGCCTGGTAATGGTCATTGTTGTGCTGGTTTACCATGGTAACCATGAGTTAACTGTTATGTTTGATAAGAACAGCTGGTTTCTCTTAACACTAGGTCACGTACAGTAGCTTCTTTCTGCTAACGAGCTGTACTACAACACGTGGCGGGGCCCGTTTTCATCAAGTGACAGAAGATCGGCGGTGATTGAGGGGCCCCTTGTTGGCTCGGGGCCCTGGGGCGACTGCACCCACGCTATCTCCGCGACTGCACCCACGCTATCTCCGCTACTGCACCCACGCTATCCACGCTATCTCCGCATTGCACCCACGCTTATCTCCGCCACGCTATCTCCGCTACTGCACCCACGCTTATCTCCGCTACTGCACCCACGCTATCTCCGCTTACTGCACCCACGCTTATCTCCGCTACTGCACTCCACGCTTATCTCCGCGTACTGCACCCACGCTATCCACGCTTATCTCCGCTACTGTAATCACGCTTATTCCGCTACTGCACCCACGCTACCGCACGCTTATCTCCGCTACTGCACCCACGCTATCTCCGCGACTGCACCCACGCTATCTCCGCGACTGCACCCACGCTATCTCCGCGACTGCACCCACGCTATCTCCGCTACTGCACCCACGCTATCTCCGCGACTGCACCCACGCTATCTCCGCGACTGCACCCACGCTATCTCCGCTACTGCACCCACGCTATCTCCGCTACTGCTGAGGAACCATCCTTTCGCATACTCAACGGCGTGCAAAAATCCTGCGTGATGAACCGAAGATTTCACATTATGATTCGTCAGTCCATAGCACCTTCTTCCAGTCTTCAGTAGTCCATTGACGATGTTTCATGGCCCAGGCAAGCCTCTCTTTCTTCTTCTGACGTCTTAGCAATGGCTTCTTGCTGCAACTCAACCTATCAAACCTGCAGCTCCAAGTCTTCTCTTTCCAGTTGAAACTGAGACTTCTTATTACGACCACTATTAAGCTGTGCTTGAAGCTGTTGTCCTGTGAGCCGCCTATCACGCAAGCTGTTGACTCTCAGAAACTTGTCTTCTGATTCTGTTGTGGCTTTGGCTCTGCCAGACCTCTTCCTGTCAGAGTTTCCCCCAGTTTCTAAGTGCCTTTTGATGGTGAAGAATACTGTATTCACTGACACCTTGACTTTATGATGGTCTGTCTCTCTTCTATTGTTAATTTCCTTTTTCCCGCCATTTATTATAGCAACACACTACTTTCTGCAGTACAGTACTGTTCATATAATGCTCACGAAGGTACGGTACCACAGTGTGTTCCAACAATACTTTTATCCAAACAGACAGAGGGGGTTGTAAGTAATCCAGACCAGTGGGAACACCTGTGGGAATTGGTAGCACCAACTTTCAAAGCTTGATCAACCTCCATTGCTGCAGAACAGCTTCACGTTGTTAACCCATTTCTTGTTCCCTGAAAAAGGCCTTTTTGTAAAATTCTGAAATGTACATTATTTTCAGTTTTCAGTAACCTTACTTTTTTTTTTAACCTCAGGCAGTTCACCGCTTACCTTTGTACCATTTCAAGCTATTCATTGGACTTGAACTGCTCAAATTTTTATAAAAAATCGGGGTGTTCTAAAACTTTTGACCTGTAGAGAGTGTGTGTGTGTGTGTGTGTGTATATAGATCCATAGATAGATAGATAGATCTATATATATATATCAAATTTTGTGTGTGGAGTAATTAATAAAGTGTGTGTGTGCCTGTGTATGTATGCATATGTCTGTGTGTGTCTGTCTGTCTGTGTGTGTGTGTGTGTGTGTGTGTCTGTCTGTCTGTGTGTGTGTGTCTGTCTGTGTGTGTGTGTGTGTGTCTGTCTGTCTGTGTGTGTGTGTGTGTGTATGTCTGTCTGTCTGTGTATGTGTGTGTGTGTGTGTGTGTGTGTGTGTCTGTCTGTGTGTGTGTGTGTGTGTGTGTGTGTGTGTATGTGTGTGTTTCAGGGTTGTTGGAGGACGGCAGTGACGTTCTGCACATCTCCGATGCTTTCCATAAAGCTTTCCTGGAGGTCAGTCCCAACCTGCTGGCCCTGGTCCAGAGTCAGACCAGGTCTGACAGAGTCAGATGTACCGATGGTAGGTGTGGCCCTGCAGCGTCTGAGGACATGTTTTGGTGTTTCCAGGTGAACGAGGAGGGCAGCGAGGCGGCAGCAGCCTCCGCCGTGGTAGCCGTGGGGCGTTCCCTGAACCTGTTCCGGGAGATCTTCCTCGCCGATCGGCCGTTCCTGCTGCTCATCAGAGAGTCCAGCATCAACGCCCTGCTGTTCACCGCCAGGGTGGCCAACCCCTGCAGCCAATAACATAACCGTGCAGGACTAATGTCCAGCATCAGGCAGAGTCACTAAAAGTTCTGTTGTTGCTGCTGACAGACTCACATTATCATTCTAAGAGTCTGACATTATGGGATGGATCCCTACAGAGATAGACCTTTTAGTTAAAGAGTAAGATCCTTTTAGTTTAACATGAAACAGCCCCGAAATCACCATCACCAAACTACACCAGACTCCATGTAAATAATCAGGACTTTTAAGTGTGTCAGCATATCTCCACCAGACTCCATGTAAATAATCAGGCTTTTAGCGTTATAGAGCCAGCATATTCCACCAGACTCCATGTAAATAATCGGGACTTTTAGCGTAGAGCCGCATATCTCCAGACCCCATGTAAATAATCAGGACTTTTATCATGGTAAAACACACTTCATTCAAAGTGGACAGAAACTAAATAAAACTACCAAAAGCCGTCTTGGTTCATCTTTCAACAATCATCACTCTGGTTTGGTTGAAATAAACCCTTAATTCACCCATTTACATGTGGAGATATGCTAACTCTATACCGCGCTAAAATTCTGATTATTTACATGGAGTCTGGTGGAGATATGCTAACTCTATACACGCTAAAAAGTCCTGATTATTTACATGGAGTCTGGTGGAGATATGCTGGCTCTATACACGCTTAAAAGTCCTGATTATTTACATGGAGTCTGGTGGAGATATGCTGGCTCTATACACGCTAAAAGTCCTGATTATTTACATGGAGTCTGGTGGAGATATGCTGGCTCTATACACACTAAAAGTCCTGATTATTTACATGGAGTCTGGTGGAGATATGCTGGCTCTATACACGCTAAAAGTCCTGATTATTTACATGGAGTCTGGTGGAGTTTGGTGATGGTGATTTCGGGGCTGTTTCATGTTAAACTAAAAGGATCTTACTCTTTAACAGAACGCTCTAGACATTACCAGGTTGTAAAAACTGACCCTTTAATGAGTGTACATACATACATACATGTAATGTGTATACCATGAAATATATACATGTCTCCGCCCCCTGCCCAGGGAATTGTGGGTAAATAAAAGAGGCGAGTCAGTGGCGGTCGACACTTTAAAGTGCTTTATTTCCTCAGGAGGAGACCTGTGAGTGATCTAGTGGTCATGGTGAAAGAAGCTTCTTCACATTTTTCTAAACTAATGTTCAACCTCCACCCCCCCCCCACACCTCCCCTTCCCCGAAATCCCTCCACCAACAGAGACATGCAACATAAAGGTCTTCACATAAACCCTTTCAGGTTCCTCGTTAACGTACCTCCTCTTCAAAATAAAATGTACAGTATTAAAAAGTTAATTTACTAAAACCCTTTTTTTTTTTTTTCTTTGACTCACTTTCTTGCGTCCATATATTAGGATATACTTTGAGGAATCAAATCTCATTAAGGTGATTATAAGCTAAATGATTTGTAATCAGGCATGTTGTGGTCAACGTTACTGGATATTCATACGACAGAACATCTGATTCACACACAAAGTAAAAAAACAAAGTAAAAAAAGCCAGAAGCTGAAGAAACGTTGAGCGACATTTTGGCGAAGTCGTGGAGCCTCGAGCGACTCCCAGACACCATGAGGATGATGAAGATGATGAGGATGATGAGGTTGAGCTGTTTTCACAGTTTGACTGAAGATGAAATAAACTGAAGGACCACAGGAAGACGGAGAAGTCGGATTCGGAGCAGCGAGTTGCTTTAAAACTCTTTTGGTCAAACAATTATTCTGAAGTCATAACCTTTTTGATTCATATTTAAACCTACAATTTAAAGGGTAACTTTGGTATTTTTTACCCAGGGACTCTTATGTCTCCATGTCTGTGTGTCTGAGTGTCTGATGGAACAACAATCTCTGAAACTGGTCCAGTATTAAACCAGAACCGAGCTGTAATGTAACCCTACAGGACTAATGTTCAGCAGCAGTTAGAGTCCACTAAAACCCACCAGACTCCATGTAAATAATCAGGACTTTTATCATCGTAAAAGACACTTCATTCAAAGTGGACAGAAACTAAATAAAACTATCAAAAGACGTCTTGGTTCATCTTTCCACTGTTCCAACAATCACCACTCTGGTTTGGTTGAAATAAACCCTTAATTCACCCATTTACATGTGGAGATATGCTGGCTCTATACACGCTAAAAGTCCTGATTATTTACATGGAGTCTGGTGGAGATATGCTGGCTCTATACACGCTAAAAGTCCTGATTATTTACATGGAGTCTGGTGGAGTTTGGTGATGGTGATTTTGGGGCTGTTTCATGTTAAACTAAAAGGATCTTACTCTTTAACTAAAAGGTCTATATCTGTAGGGATCCATCCCATAATGTTGTCAGACACGTAGAATAACATTTGTATGTTGAAAGGTTATAAAATAATACCAAAGTTCCCCTTTAAAGAGACATCGTAGGTCAGACTGTAAATATGAAGTGTTGAACATTCTTTGGTTCACGCTAACTTCAGTTTAAAACCAGATCTTGGGAAGCAACTCTGATCCGACTTTTCCTTCTTTGTAGATTCCTCCAGCCGGACCGGACTGGGCTGAACCGGACCGGCTGTGTTTGGAAGCAGCGTTTTCTGGACTTAAACTGGCTGGAAATGATGTGCTGAAAATAAAAAAGTCGCTACAGTCACTTCAGACCGGTTTAGGAAGTTGTAGTTGTGTCACATGACAAACTGCGTTCAGATATCACGGCTGAGCAAAGTTACAATTTCTTGCTTAAAGGGTAACCGGCGTATTTTCCAACCTGGACCCTGTTTAACTGTTTTTGTGTCTGACTGATGGGAACAGCCCAGTAACGGCAGACACAGACCGGGCTGCAACGTAACCCTGCAGGACAAATGCTCATGTGTGAGTGTCTGACAACATTATGGAAAGGATCCCTACAGAGATAGACCTTTAAAACATCTTTGAGACCTTTCTGTTTAACCACAAACGGCTCTGAAGTCGCTAACACCAAACCCACCAGACTCCATGTAAATAATCAGGACTTTTAGTGTGTATAGAGCCAGCATATCTCCACATGTAAATGGGTGAATTAAGGGTTTATTTCAACCAAACCAGAGTGGTGATTGTTGGAACAGTGGAAAGATTAACCAAGACGGCTTTTGGTAGTTTTATTTAGTTTCTGTCCACTTTGAATGAAGTGTGTTTTACGATGATAAAAGTCCTGATTATTTACATGGAGTCTGGTGGAGATATGCTGGCTCTATACACGCTAAAAGTCCTGATTATTTACATGGAGTCTGGTGGAGATATGCTGGCTCTATAAACGCTAAAAGTCCTGATTATTTACATGGAGTCTGGTGGAGAAATGCTGGCTCTATACACACTAAAAGTCCTGATTATTTACATGGAGTCTGGTGGAGATATGCTGGCTCTATACACGCTAAAAGTCCTGATTATTTACATGGAGTCTGGTGGGTTTGGTGATGGTGATTTCGGGGCTGTTTCATGTTAAACTAAAAGGATCTTACTCATTAACTAAAAGGTCTATCTCTGCAGGGATCCATCCCATAATGTTGTCAGACACTTAGAATAATAATGTGAGTCTGTCAGCAGCAACAACAGAACTTTTAGTGACTCTAACTGCTGCTGAACATTAGTCCTGTAGGGTTACAGTACAGCTCGGTTCTGGTTTAATACTGGACCAGTTTCAGACACAGAGACATGGAGACCAGAGTCCAGGGTGATGAAACCAGAAGTTACCCTTTAACATGTATGAATGTTTGTGTGTCTTGTGTGTGTTTCTTGGTGCAGGATGTGCTGATGTGTTTCTGTCAGAGCTGGGCAACATGTTTATTAAAATGCTTCTTTATGTCTGAGTTGATCCTGATGGACAGTTTGTCCGTTACGGTACGACACCACTTCTCTCCAAGGATTTATTTTAGAAAAATGTTTCAAAAATGTTTGTTTCCTAGTAAAGTGTCCGACGGCTGAACGGTTTACACATTCATCCAGAAAATACTCTGGATCTGTAGATATATATATATTAAATATCACCGTGTGCAAACTAGCAGCAACACACGCAGTTATCGTTAACATATTTCACGTCTTATCAAGTTTTAAAAACAGGTTTCTGAAGAGAAGAACATTTGTAGATTTCTGTTAATAAATATTTTCTGTAAATAATATTTTATTTATATATATATATACTTATATTATTTATGTTGATATTTCTTGGAGAATATTGTAAGCAGTAATGAACAATATGTTTGATTTATGAATCAACTATCTGCCAGCCAATCAGAAAGCAGTATGTTCTGTGTCCTGGGTTTGTATTCCACGTTGCCCTGTGTGTGTGTGTGTGTGTGTATGTGTCTCTGTGTGCATGTTTGTGTGTGTATGTGTGTGTCTCTGTGTGTGTGTGTTTGTGTATGTGTGTGTCTCTGTGTGTGTGTGTCTCTGTGTGTGTGTGTGTGTGTATTTGTTTGTGTGTGTGTGTTATGTGTTCTGTGTGTGTGTGTGTGTGTGTGTATGTGTCTCTGTGTGCATGTTTGTGTGTGTATGTGTGTGTCTCTGTGTGTGTGTGTGTCTGTGTAGTTGAGATTTGTTTGGGCGGCACATAGCTCGCTCTGAGGTTTAGCCGTTAGCGTTGATGCTACGTAGAGGAAGGTAAACGTCCGGTACGTGATAGGAGAGAGTCTGTGTATACCTGATAGTTCCTGGTTGAGCCTGAAGAGCGCGGCGCCGGCGGGAACATGGAGTCCACCCGAGCCGCTGGCTTCACTTGCATAAAAAAAACGTAGCGTCCACTGAGAATGTGATTCACAGCTCGGTAGAAACAGTAGCTCCGTGTGCTACCTGCCTGCCAGACGACTGAATCCACTCCTAGCTTACCGACTTACATACCAACGTCATTCAGAAGCAAAACAAACAGCTTAGTAGTTTAAATATGTCTGATAATATGTGGTTTCTTTATATCGTCTGTAGAAAAAGTTCTGCTTTTGATCCAGAGACTCTCTCTGAGAAGTGCTCGAGTTGTTTGGCCAACGCCGTCTATCCTTTGGTTGCCAGGCGATGCGATGCGTCCTGCGGGACAGTCCGGGCAGACTGAAGTCTTATATTCCAGCCCGGTGGCTAACGGTTCATCTCTGATCGGCTCCTCGAACACCAAGCTTTCGGTCGTCCTTCTCACACATTGTCAGAGCAAAAAAAGTGTCCCAGAAAAACTAAAACTAACAATAAAACATGTTCTGGTCTATAAAAATATCTGAGAGAGTAGCGGGGTGCAGTGTGTCAGAGCGCCCCCTGGGGGGGGCAGTGTGTCAGAGCGCCCCCTGGGGTGCGTTGCTGTATTGCGTAGTGATGAGAGGTAACTGAGCGGTGTAGCTTATCTGAGGCTTTCCTGCTGAGAGTCTGTTCTAACGGGCTCGTAATAACGCATTATGTAATAACGCATTATGTAATAACACATTATGTAATAACACATTATGTAATAACGCATTATTTAATAACGCATTATTTAATAACGCATTATGTAATAACTCATTATGTAATAACTCATTATGTAATAACTCATTATGTAATAACGATATTTTAATAACTCATTATGTAATAACTCATTATGTAATAACACATTATGTAATAACGCATTATGTAATAACGCATTATTTAATAACGCATTATTTAATAACGCATTATGTAATAACTCATTATGTAATAACTCATTATGTAATAACTCATTATGTAATAACGCATTATGTAATAACGCATTATTTAATAACGCATTATTTAATAACTCATTATGTAATAACGCATTATGTAATAACTCATTATGTAATAACTCATTATGTAATAACGCATTATGTAATAACTCATTATGTAATAACTCATTATTTAATAACGCATTATGTAATAACTCATTATGTAATAACTCATTATTTAATAACGCATTATGTAATAACTCATTATTTAATAACGCATTATGTAATAACTCATTATGTAATAACTCATTATGCATCCTAATCAAACCTTAAAATATATAAATGTTTACGTCATTATGTAATAACGCATTATGTAATAACGCATTATGTAATAACTCATTATGTAATAACTCATTATGTAATAACTCATTATGTAATAACTCATTATGTAATAACTCATTATTTAATAACACATTATGTAATAACGCATTATGTAATAACTCATTATGTAATAACTCATTATGTAATAACTCATTATTTAATAACGCATTATGTAATAACTCATTATGTAATAACTCATTATTTAATAACACATTATGTAATAACTCATTATGTAATAATGCATTATGCATCCTAATCAAACCTTAAAATATATAAATGTTTACGTCATTATGTAATAAAACACTGAACGCAGTATGTAATACAACGACAGTTCTTACATTATGCTGGGGTTGAACTTTTTGTTTTTTACGAAAATGTAATAATGTGGAGAATTATGTATTATAATAACCAACCAACATGGAAAATGTAGTTTTCTCTACTGGCTCTGAAAGGCATTTAAAGAATAAATGCATAAATGTAATGAATGTATTTAAAAAAAAAGAGCAAAAACATCCAAAAAAGGGAAAGAAATGTCGGAAAAAGCGCCAAAAAACCTTGAAAAACGCAACATTAACTTAAAAAAGCGTCAAAAACATTGGAAAGGAAATGACGCCTATGGGATGTTTTATAACATTTTTGTAAAGCAAAAAGTGCAGGGCCGGGGCATTGTGTAAGAGCCGCCGCGTAATGTTATAAATGATTACGTGTTGCGTTCAGGGCTTTAGTTATAAAACACAGCCGACTTTTACACAATAAAGTGAAAATGTTTTCCATTTTAAAGTTGTTACATAATGAGTTGTTGTCCTTTCTCACAGATCCTTAAAAACTGATTTGTGTTTCATTATTATTGTCAAACGTTAATCTGAAGAATTTATCTCAACGCCTAACTCATCCAGCGCGGTGTGATCAGAGTTCTTCACCTTTCAGAAGCATCATAACAAACATTTATACTACAGCTGCTTTTAAAAGGCTGGCTGGCTCGCCAAAAATCACCACATTCTTCTTTCTTGTTTCCAGGTAAACTTGTGTGATGTCAGCTTGTTAAATGTGAATATTTTCTAGTTTCTTCTCTCCTCTGGGACAGGAAACTGAATATCTTTGAGTTGTGGACAAGGGGTAAGCCCTACGTTCCCACATTTCTAAGATTTTTCTTAAAATTAGGCCCTATGTTCTCACATTTCTAGGACATTTTCAAAATTAAGTGTTGTGTTCCTACAATCCTTCAATTTAAGCCCTATCATCCCACAACATTTTTTAGGGTTAGGGTTAGGGGGATAAAATCTGATACAAATTTATGAAAAAGGAAATGTGGGAACACAGGCACGCTCCCATGGACAAAACAAGACATTTGAGGACGTCATCATGAGGGCTTTTTGGGAAACACTGATCCACATTTTAGAGACCAAACATATACAGTACATATTGCCATCTTTAAGATGAGTCTTATTTTTGAAATTCCATCTTTATATTTATTCTTTTTATTAAAAAAAGAATACTGTGTTTTCAGTTAAATGTCTGGAAGATAAATCATATTTTAGTATGTTTTTTCTGTGATTTAAATGGAACTGATTGAGTTAAAGGAGCGTTAACGATATAGTCTTGTATTGTGTCACACTTTATATTGTATCATAATGAAAACACCCCTAAATGAAACTAAACGTTAGTTGCAGACAGGGTCAGACATTAACATGTTGACTCACCGGCAGAGTTGGTTAAAATTCGCCGGCCAAACAGATTTTTTTACCGGCCAAAATTTGGTTTGTTTTTTGTTGTTTTCTACCAAACATCGGGGATGCAAGTCCTGCTGGTTTATCCTCCGTTTTCATCCTGCTTTTTTTCTTTTAAAAGGCTGGCTGGCTCGCCAAAAATCACCACATTCTTCCCTAATTTATTAGCCCGAGCTAAACGCCAGCTAACAGGAAACAGAAGTGACACAGGGGCTGGCGTTCAGTGTTTGTCTGTCTGTCTGTCTGTCTGTCTGTCTGTCTGTCTGTCTGTCTGTCTGCCTGCCTGCCTGCCTGTCTGTCTGTCTGTCTGTCTGCCTGGCTGTCGCTCTGATAGCAGAGAAACAGAAGAAACTATCTGCAGCTTCCCCAAAATACAGACTGAAAAACAACTATTTTGGCAAAAACATTTACCCACCATGTGGCCAATAACCCTCAAACGGGAGATTTGGCGCCTGGCGAGAGTTAATTTCGGACCCTGGTTGCAGACATAAAGACGCTCTCTGCAATCAGGACTACGATATTTAAAAAGGAAAGAAATTAGTTTTAACGTCACAAAAGATGAGAAACTCTGATCACACCAGAACTGAACTTTAACAGCCGTAAAGCCGTTTTCTTCTCTCTGACGTTTTTGTGCAACCAAATGTTTTTAAAGCCCACGTGGCGTTTAAAGAGCGCGCAGGATTATTATTATAATTATTATTATTATTAGAAACCGAGCCGCTCCGGATTGTCTCGAGGCAAATATGAATCATTAAAACTGTTGAAATGTTGAAACTGGCACTGAGGAGTTTGGCAAACTGTTGATTGCTGCACGTGAACCTAAAACCTGTTCAGGGCTGGGTATCCATTCTTTCAGATTCATAACAGCACGACTCTGTTTCAGATCCACTGGATCAGGGATGTATTTGAGTTACTATACCAGCTGTAGAACTTATGGAATATGGAAGAGATTCTCCAACAAGAAAAGCAACAAAAACGTCCAACAGTCGCAAAAGATAAAAAAATTACAAACCGTAAAAAAGTCTGCTGAGGTGCATGAGGTTGTTGGAGTGACCAAACATATACAGTACATATTGCCATCTTTAAGATGAGTCTTATTTTTTTAAATTCTGTCTTTATATTTCTTCTTTTTACTAAAAAAAGAATACTGTGTTTTCAGTTAAATGTCTGGAAGATAAATCATATTTTAGTATCTTTTCTTCTGTGATTTAAATGGAACTGATTGTGTTAAATGAGCGTTAACACCCCTAAATGAAACTAAACGTTAGTTGCAGACAGGGTCTGACATTAACCTGTTGACTCACCGGCCAAGTTGGTTAAAATTTGCCGACCAAACAGATTTCTTTACCGGCCAAAATATTAACTTGCATTGTTTGTTTGTTTTCTGTTGTTTTCTACCAAACATCGGGGTTGCACGTCCTGCTGGTTTCTCCTCCGTTTTCATCTTGCTTTTTTTCTTTAAAAGGCTGGCTCGCCAAAAATCACCACATTATCTCCTAATTTGCGTGAGGTTGTTGGAGTGTGAATCTGATCCGTTTGATTAGTTAAGGTTTAAAGCCGACAAACGTCTCAGTTCAGACGCCGAGGCCAACGTCTGTTGGACACAAACACGTCAAAAAAACACAAAGAGACCGAGTGCTTCTGTATTCTCCCTCTTCAACATGTCTCCTAACTTTGGAGCGTTGTTCATCCTGACGTGGATCCTTAGATCGTCTAGTTTCAGATATACCAACATCTAGATTAAAAGATCCAACTCAGGGCTTAAAACATGGAAAAAGGAAAATAAAAAGTTGGAAAAAAAGGACAAAAACTTTAAAGAAAACTGCCAGCTTCAAATGGTACAAGAGCTTCTGTTTTAGTCCCTCTCTCTCTATCGGATCATTCAAACGGAGACCGATGGGAATCAGAGAATGGATTTTCTTAGACCCAGCCCTGTCTGTAACATCTGTAAAACCTGTAACATCTGTAAAACCTGGAATATAAAAGTAGAAATCTGTAACATAAAGTGGCCGGAGGTGCGTGAGGTTGTTGGAGTGTGTGGCGTTTCTTCATTTTAGCTTAATCTGTCCGTTTGGTTAGTGAAGGTAGATGTGGTTTAAAGCCCAGAAACGTCTCAGTTCAGACCCCGAGGCGTCTGGGGGGGCCCCTCGGGGGTCAGTCGGGCCCTGTGGTGGAGACGGACGCCTGGGGGCCCCTCAGGGGTCAGTCAGGCCCTGTGGTGGAGACGGACGCCTGGGGCCCCTCGCCGTACGGGCCCCCCCCGCTGCCTTCGGGCTCGTCCTGGCTGGGCGAGGCGTCGTCGCTGGGGCCGCCCCGGGACGTGACGGAGGCGGTGGTGGTCTCGGGGGACGCGCTGTGGGCCTCCTGGGGGGCGCAGCCTGGGTGGTTCTTACGGAAGTGCTGGTTCAGGATGGCCTGGGGGAGGACAGAGATGGGAACAGCGTCAGAACGTTGGGGAAAAAACAAAAGTCCAAGCGACAAAAAATTTCGATATTTATGCAAATGAATGAACTTGGCTTTCAGTCTGGCTTTATATTCGGGCTTATTCCACCAACTCTGCTCCGGTCACTTCTACAACATGTCTGCTTCCTCTTTCTCTCTCTCTCTTCTGCACA
>NC_053120.1:1921777-1929277 GCF_010015445.1 Perca fluviatilis
CGCCGCTCCGCCGGGCGCCGCCAGCAGCGTGCTGCGTCCCGACGTGTCGATCACCATGGTGCCCCCCTCCTCCTCCTCCTCCTCCGGCCCCCCCTCCTCCCCCTGGTGCCCCCCCGCTCCGATCCACTCCTCCATCCTCTCCGTCTTGATCCGGACCCGCTCGCCGTCCTCGGCGCTGCCGCTGGTCTCCGGCTCGCCGCTGGTCTCCACGTACCACTGGCCGGCCCGGTTGATGCGCAGGATCGGCTCTCGGCCCCCCCGGCTGCTGGACGCGGCGCCGGGCCCCTCCAGCGGCAGCGGCGCCGGGCTCAGAGGCTCCTCGGCGGGGCTGACCGCCTCGCACGCCTCCGTGGACCCCCGGGCGCCGAGCAGCCGCAGGCCGCCGGCTCGCACCACGGCCTCCAGAGTCCTGCCGCTCCGCGAGCTGAGGGGGGGGAACGTAATAAAGACGTGCATGCTGGGTAACTAGGACTACAGCTGAGAATTAGCCGACTGGCTAACACCGGCGCATTTACAGAAATGTTGATTCATGTGCATTGTCCTCATCAAATACACTTACAACAACAACGATAGGTTACATAACAACTCCTTTCCTTCTATAAACTAGGTTATTAAATCTTTATCATCATGATACAGTAGGAGGGGGGGGGCTCTCTGAGATCAGCTGTGACTGCCCTGGGCCTGTCCTGCATTAGGGGTTAAAATTAATACAGCATAGTATCGCAATATTTTCCGTGGTAATACAGTATCGATACACAGACGCCAAGTATGGATCTATTATTATATATTATTATCAGCCTGTCTGCTTGATAATCTGATTTTGCAGCAATACAATTGAAGTGAGATGAACAAACAGAGAAATTTATCTTTTTAGATAAAACAGATGTTGACAAAGTTTCCTTTTGGGGACATCATTTGAAGTTGGAAAAAAGGTAATATATTGCAATATCTTTATAATCGCAATAATATTGTATCGTGACGTAAGTATCGTGATATTGTATCGTGAGGCCATGGGAGCCCAAATATAAACGGACACGCCACGCAGTGTGCATAGGCGCCGATTTATGTTTCCCACCGTGGGTGCTCACGGGCGCACGCTCTATTAAAAAAGAAGTCAAAATTTGTTTGTATTTCAGAACCTTAGGAAATGGACAGCGGCCGACACGAACACACGCGCCTATCAACTGGATAATAGAGCCGTAAAGTAGGCCTTCAACTCAGGACAGAGCCACTACTCACACATACAGGCAGGATTCAGGGTTCAGACCCATTTTAACCATGACTTTATCATGACTTTATCATGACTTTATCATGACTTTATCATGACTTTATCATGACTTTATCATAACTTTTTCATGACTTTATCATGACTTTTTCATGACTTTTTCATGACTTTTTCATGACTTTTTCATGACTTTTTCATGACTTTTTCATGACTTTTCCATGACTTTTTCATGACTTTTTCATGACTTTTTCATGACTTTTCCATGACTTTTTCATGACTTTTTCATGACTTTTCCATGACTTTTCCATGACTTTTTCATGACTTTTTTCTAACTTTTCATGACTTTTCACGACTTTTCCATGACTTTTCCATGACTTTCTCATGACTTTTTCATAACTTTTTCATGACTTTTTCATAACTTTTCCATGACTTTTCCATGACTTTCTCATGACTTTTTCATGACTTTTTCATGACTTTTCATGTCTTTCATGACTTTTCATGACTTTCTCTGACTTTTTCATAACTTTTCATAACTTTATCATGACTTTTCGTGACTTTTCATGACTTTTCCATCGACTTTTCCATGACTTTATCATACTTTTTTCAATACTTTCATGACTTTTTCATGACTTTTCCATGACTTTTCCATGACTTTTCATGACTTTTCATGACTTTTTCATGACTTTTTCATGACTTTTTCATGACTTTTTCATGACTTTTCATGACTTTTTCATGACTTTTCCATGACTTTTTCATGACTTTTTCATGACTTTTTCATGACTTTTCCATGACTTTTCATGACTTTTCCATGACTTTTTCCATGACTTTTTCATGACTTTTTCATGACTTTTTCATGACTTTTCCATGACTTTTCCATGACTTTTTCATGACTTTTTCATGACTTTTTCATGACTTTTTCATGACTTTTCCATGACTTTTTCATAACTTTTTCATGACTTTTTCATGACTTTTTCATGACTTTTCCATGACTTTTTCATGACTTTTTCATGACTTTTCCATTACTTTTCATGACTTTTTCATGACTTTTTCATAACTTTTTCATGACTTTTTCATGACTTTTCCATGACTTTTCCATGACTTTTTCATGACTTTTTCATAACTTTATCATGACTTTTCCATGACTTTTCGGCAAATTTCCATGACTGTGTTCCTGAAAATGTCAGTCGACATTCTCCAATAAGAATACTAATCAGTGTTAAAGTTTCCCCTCAGAGGGTTAACTCTAAATGAATGATAATGTCTGTGGTTCATAGATGGATTCTTCATATCTCTCCCTGAATACAACGCTGAGGTTACATACATACATACATTTATTAATCACATATTATTATTAATCACATATTATTATTGATCACATATTTTTAGGCTGTATTCATGACTTTTCCAAAACTTTCGGGGTCTTTTTATGTTTCCAAAACCTTTCCAGGCCTGTTATGGAATTAGCATTTTTCAAATTCCATAACTTTTCCAGTTTTTTTCAAAACTTATGAACCCTGACGATTGGAGATGTAATAGTTGGGCCTTTGTAAATTATAGAGTGTGGTCTAGACCTACCCTATCTGTAAAGTGTCTCGAGATAACCTGTGTTATGATTTGATACTATAAATAAAATTGAATTGAATTGAGATGAGAAGATTAACTGACACGTAACCGCGATCAGCTTCGTGGGAAATTAAGAATCAATGCCACCGACAGCCAATCACACTCTGACATTAGTTAGTTATTATTATTATTAGTCATTATGGTTACTAATTTTAAAGTAATGTTGCCTCAGGCAGTCTGGCACAGGTGGGTGCTCAGTATTTTCCGTGGGTGCTATCGGCGCCAGTGTGCAGCAGCGTACCTGGCTCCCCTTGGCGGCGGCCCCCCCTCCTCGTTCCTTGGCTCCGCCTCCAGGTCGGCCAGGCTGATCTTCAGGTGGATGCCCTCCAGGATCTGCGTGCAGCGGTCGATGATGTGCTGCATCTGCAGGAAGCTGGCGGCGGTCAGGTAGCTGATGATGTCGGCGAGCTGCAGGCAGAGGCGGCCCGTGTAGCAGAAGCCCAACAGCTGCTCGAACACCGGCGGGCTGCGGATCACCGTCAGGGACACCGTGCTCATCTGGCCCAGAGACATGTGGTCCCGGAAGTACGGGGAGCTGGCCGCCAGCACCACTTTGTGCGCCCGGAAGCTGTGGCCCTGCACGTTGACCACGATGTCACAGAGCCGGCCCTGCACGCGCAGCTGGTTCAGGTGGGACAGCACCGAGTTGCTGAAGTCGGGGATGTCCAGCTGGATGCTGCCGGAGCGCTCCATGCTGCAGGGACACGGGACCTTAGGTCAGCTAGACACACAGCAGGGGTCCATCTAGACTTCCATACTCACATATGGCTCTACCAAGTATACACATATATATATATATATATATATATATATATATATGTATATATATATATATATATATTCATATATATTCTTGATTCTGATTCTTTGAGGGTGGAGCTGAAACGGGTCACAAGCTGATTTCACAAATAAGAGGAACGTTTTATTTAGATTCAGAGGTGGGTTGCAGTGTGTATGTATGTAAAATAAAATAAAAGCCCCGTCACTTACTGTGCTCCATGGCTGCAACACAACAAGCACCTGGTCGCTATGGAAACCCAAACTTGTGCATGTTAAATTTGGAACCTGTGATCAGATTTGAAACCAAATTACGATTACGATGGAATCGTAATTTTTGAACTGATTCGAAATAGGAATCGGTTCTCGATGGCCAACCCTATAAACGTGTCCGATGCTCGGTAGTGTTAGCCCAGGTACCTTACTGGCAGCATCCATTACATTACATCACCAAGCCCTTTATCTGTGTTTTATTATTATATATATATATATATATATATACAGTACAGACCAAAAAGTTTGGACACACCTTCTCTAAACGATGCCCACCCCCTACACATTTACACAGACAGACTGGTGAGAGAGACCCCCATCTCAGGTTAAACTACTGCCATCTAGGCCTCGTTTCTTCCTGCCCCTTCTGACCACGAACACATCCAACCACGAGCCATAAAGCCTCAAATCAGTCAGAATAAGCTAAAGCTTAGTGGTCCAGCTGGCCTGGTCCCACCCAAGGGTGTGTTCTAGTGTGTTCTAGTGTGTTCTAGTGTGTTCTAGTGTGTTCTAGTGTGTTCTAGTGTGTTGTAGTGTGTTGTAGTGTGTTCTAGTGTGTTCTAGTGTGTTCTAGTGTGTTCTAGTGTGTTATAGTGTGTTATAGTGTATTGTAGTGTGTTATAGTGTGTTTATAGTGTTCGTGAGTGTATTATAGTGTATTATAGTGTATTATAGTGTGTTATAGTGTATTATAGTGTGTTATAGTGTGTTATAGTGTATTATAGTGTGTTCTAGTGTATTATAGTGTATTATAGTGTATTATAGTGTGTTCTAGTGTATTATAGTGTATTATAGTGTATTATAGTGTATTATAGTGTGTTATAGTGTGTTATAGTGTGTTATAGTGTATTATAGTGTATTATAGTGTGTTATAGTGTATTATAGTGTGTTGTAGTGTGTTATAGTGTGTTATAGTGTGTTATAGTGTGTTCTAGTGTGTTCTAGTGTGTTATAGTGTGTTATAGTGTGTTCTAGTGTGTTATAGTGTGTTATAGTGTGTTATAGTGTGTTATAGTGTGTTATAGTGTGTTCTAGTGTGTTATAGTGTGTTATAGTGTGTTCTAGTGTATTATAGTGTGTTATAGTGTGTTATAGTGTGTTATAGTGTGTTCTAGTGTGTTATAGTGTGTTATAGTGTGTTCAGTGTATTTAGTGTATTATAGTGTGTTATAGTGTGTTATAGTGTGTTATAGTGTGTTATAGTGTATTATAGTGTGTTATAGTGTGTTATAGTGTATTATAGTGTGTTATAGTGTGTTATAGTGTATTATAGTGTGTTCTAGTGTGTTGTAGTGTGTTATAGTGTGTTATAGTGTGTTATAGTGTGTTATAGTGTGTTCTAGTGTATTATAGTGTGTTATAGTGTATTGTAGTGTGTTATAGTGTGTTGTAGTGTGTTATAGTGTGTTATAGTGTGTTATAGTGTGTTATAGTGTATTATAGTGTATTATAGTGTGTTATAGTGTGTTATAGTGTGTTATAGTGTGTTCTAGTGTGTTATAGTGTGTTATAGTGTGTTATAGTGTGTTATAGTGTATTATAGTGTGTTATAGTGTGTTCTAGTGTGTTCTAGTGTATTGTAGTGTGTTATAGTGTGTTGTAGTGTGTTATAGTGTGTTATAGTGTGTTGTAGTGTGTTATAGTGTATTATAGTGTGTTATAGTGTGTTATAGTGTATTATAGTGTGTTATAGTGTGTTATAGTGTGTTATAGTGTGTTCTAGTGTGTTCTAGTGTGTTCTAGTGTATTATAGTGTATTATAGTGTGTTATAGTGTGTTATAGTGTATTATAGTGTATTATAGTGTGTTATAGTGTGTTATAGTGTGTTATAGTGTGTTATAGTGTGTTATAGTGTGTTATAGTGTGTTGTAGTGTGTTATAGTGTGTTATAGTGTGTTATAGTGTGTTATAGTGTGTTATAGTGTGTTATAGTGTGTTATAGTGTGTTATAGTGTGTTATAGTGTGTTATAGTGTGTTGTAGTGTGTTGTAGTGTGTTATAGTGTGTTATAGTGTGTTATAGTGTGTTATAGTGTGTTATAGTGTGTTGTAGTGTATTATAGTGTGTTATAGTGTATTATAGTGTGTTATAGTGTATTATAGTGTGTTATAGTGTGTATTATAGTGTGTTATAGTGTATTATAGTGTGTTATAGTGTGTTATAGTGTGTTATAGTGTGTTATAGTGTGTTATAGTGTGTTCTAGTGTATTATAGTGTGTTATAGTGTATTATAGTGTGTTCTAGTGTATTGTAGTGTATTATAGTGTGTTATAGTGTGTTATAGTGTGTTATAGTGTGTTCTAGTGTGTTGTAGTGTGTTGTAGTGTGTTGTAGTGTGTTTGTGAGTGTGTTGTAGTGTGTTATAGTGTGTGTTATAGTGTGTTATAGTGTGTTGTAGTGTGTTATAGTGTGTTATAGTGTGTTATAGTGTGTTATAGTGTGTTTGTAGTGTGTTGTAGTGTGTTATAGTGTGTTATAGTGTGTTAGTGTGTTGTAGTGTGTTTATGTAGAGTGTGTTGTAGTGTGTTGTAGTGTGTTGTAGTGTGTTGTAGTGTATAGTGTGTTATAGTGTATTGTAGTGTGTTGTAGTGTGTTGTAGTGTGTTTGTAGTGTGTTATAGTGTGTTTATAGTGTGTTATGAGGTGTGTTATAATGAGTGTATTATAGTGTATTATAGTGTGTTATAGTGTGTTTATAGTGTGTTATAGTGTATTATAGTGTATTATAGTGTGTTATAGTGTGTTATAGTGTGTTATAGTGTGTTGGATTAAGCTGGTGTGTAACGAGCTCGCTGGACTGCACTCACTCTGCCACATACCGGGCCATTTAGCTGCAGGAAGAGGGGTTTCTCGCAGGCCCTGAGCTATGTCAGGGCAGCGACGCTTGGTAGTAGTCCACCAGCCTCCAGCTCAATCAAGCTCACAGCAGGCCGGGTTCTGAGAAGGCAGATCATGCAAGCAGCAACACAGGTGGCAGCCAACTCCTACACAGTTTTACCAAATTCTGTATTAGGCCATCCATTTTCGTAAAACGGCCCATATTTTGAGCTTTTATATAGTTGATTTCTCGCATAAAAGTCTCAGAAGTGAATTTGGTAACAAAACATTGCAGTCTCGAGTATGAAATTTGCCGCGCTCTAATGTGTGTGTGTGGCTTGGGGGATTCAAGCCAAACAATCAGCACATGTCTCTAATGTGTGTGTATAGCTTAATCGCCTCAATCAATCAGTGCGATTTAATGTGTGTGTGTGTATTGTGATTAGCTCAACTAATAAGTGCAGCTCATCTAAATATTCATGAGCATACCATATTTGGAAGAAAAGCTCTTGTTACAAATAGGCCAAACCCAGGGATGAATAGGACCAATAAAATATCATCAACTAGACCATTTTCAGCCCAACCAATGTTACATACCCATTAGGAGACCATATATGGAACAACAATGTGAAATACTCTATATAATCATTCTATCACCCCTCTTTAATGAAATAAAAGGTGTTCTACTTTGTCTCAAAGCACAGCCTGAGTCTCTCCCTCTGTCTACACCACTGAGTCTCACTTCATGTCCTTCCACAACACTCACCTCATTGTGTAGATGTTAT
>NC_053120.1:1934277-1951777 GCF_010015445.1 Perca fluviatilis
CACACACAGATATGCACGCGGCAATCACACACCACACACACACATACACAATACATACACAGACATGCGCATACACACACAGCCCCACTATAAAATGAGCAGCAGCTGATGAGGGTTGTCATGGTGATCTGATGAGTGTTGGTGTAGAGTGTATAGCTGAGTGATGTGTCAGTGTCTGTCGACCTCGAGCAGAATGGCTGCAGTCACAGAGTCAGTGTTATAAACTTGTTATTATATCTTGGTCTATATCTATAATCTATTGTCTGTTTAATAAACATTATTAATAAACTATAAAACTGTTTTCTGATTTCTGATTAATTATTATTATAAGCAACATATCTCTGGGTAAAACGTTTCTTACGTTAACTTTCAGTACCGTATTTTCCGCGCGACAAGGCGACCGGATTATAAGGCATGCAATAGAAGATACCCCAGTCAAACGTTTGACTGGGGTTGCGTTATGCATCCACTAGATGGAGCTGTGCAAAGGAATGTCAACAAAAAGATAAAGTCAAACTTTATTAAGCCTTCTGACAACTCCGTTCACTTCCTTTTTATAGCATTTAAATCTATGGTCCGAGAAATGCGTTCGTCTAACGCTGGTCCCTGACATGTTGTCATCCCGGCTTGTCCGCTTCCATTGGCCATATCAGAGCAGACCAGAACGGATATATGGATACCAATCGAAAGCTTAGAAGCTCGGAATACGATGACGCCTACATCGATCGTGTAGCAAGCTGGGAGAGAAGCTACGGCGATGACAAGGAAAACGTGTTTTTTCGTTGTGATTCGGCCAGAAACTTCAACATTGTGAGGCTTAACGGATCGTTTTGGAATATAAAGCTTGGATATTACCCTTTGGACTCTTGTGGATTCATGAAAATCAAGTTTTGGCCGAAATACCACTTTGTTGCTGGAAAGGACAAAGAAATCAGGTATGACTGTAGGTCTCGAAGCTGCTCAGATTAACAGCTGAATAGTTTTATTGTAAATTGTTTACTTTGTAACAGTTGTAACTGCTATAAATCATCGTATGCTTTGTATGTGGGCTTAAATTAATCATTAGAGGCTAAGCTTTCAATTGGTGTGTCGCATGCTGTATATTCTGAATATTTAATGCTTTAAAGTTATAAAAACGCAATGAGTGGAAGTTTTATCGAGGTTACAGCAGACGCAAGTGTCCCGTCAACGGGGCAGTGATCCAGAGGTTGATCCGTATATATAAGGCCCTTTTTTTATAGAAAATTAAAGGCTTTGACGCTCTTTATAGTGCGGGAAAATACGGTAAGTAAAGTTGATTTCTAGACACACATTTTAAACACACATTAATCTGACCAAAGTGCTGAATAAAAGAACATTAAAATGTAAATATCAAAACCAAAAGAAGATCCCAAAACCAACAACAAGCAGCGGTTCCCAAACCCAGAATGATAGACATGACGAGCCAGACTGAGAGTTAGAGGTTATAATGGGTCTTTATCCCAGATATAAAACAGAAATGGAGGGAGCACATCTGATATGTGGAAGGCAGCAGCTTCCACCGGGCGGGGAGCGGCAACTGGAAAGGCTCTATCCCATATTTGGCAGTTTGCAGATGATCTGTATCTGTGTTTTATTATAAAGTTAATGAAATTAAAGGTGTTCTACTTTGTCTCAGCTACAGCTCTGAGTTCTCTCCCTCTGCTCCCGTTTACCTCACCACAGAGTCTCACTTCCTGTCCCGCCCACAACACTATCTGGTTGGTAGATGGTAGACGAGTAACAGCCAATCAGCACTCACCACTGAGTCTCACTTCATGTCCCGCCCACAACACTATCTGGTTGGTAGATGGTGAATGAGTAACAGCCAATCACCACTCACCATGACATGCAGCAGCCTCACGCAGAAGCGGTTCTGTCTCCGGTGGTAGGTGGTCTCTCTCCGGCCAGTCCCCTAAATCTAGAGCGCTCCTTTAATGAGTCATTTAGGAAACTCTAAAGCGATTATTCCTAACCCAAACAGTCAGAAACAGACCATAATAAGTTCAAGTTCAAGTGTGTATTGTCATGTGCATTTAAAAGTACAAAGTACAGAGAGATGTAATGAAATGTGCTTTGTCCTGGCCCTTCTTTCTCATAAACACTATCAATATAATTTCAATCAAATACAATAAAATGACCTGAATACTGAAGAAACATTTTTACCACTTTGAAACATCTTTTATTATTAGGAATTATCATTTTACTTAGAAGTGCCATAGTTAAAGGCCCTCATAAAGGCCACTACTTGAGTCAAAGGAAGTTCACAGGTTCAGAATAGATGACTGTTTCAGTTCAAACTAGCAATGCTAGAGGAAGTGGTGAAAGCTGCAAAACGATAAATAAAGAAGATGCTAGAGAAAGAGGGATAGAAACTCTGCACGTTGCTACGAATAGGAACCGAATGTCTGGACTGGCTGGAAGTGCAAGACGCTGCGTGGGACAGCTGCGAAGAGGAGGAAACGAGGAAGGATAAGAAGAGGACAGTTGAGAGATGGGGGTCAGACTCTGGAGTTAGGACGAGAGAGAGTCCTTGAAGGAACTCTGACCTGGATGCCTACGCGGTTTTTTCTTACAATACTGTTTACTAAACTATTAACGAAGAATCTCATCTCCTTGAGTCATTCCAGGATACTGGTTGAGGATCAACCAACATGCAGAGGGAAGGGCTAAATGGGACGAAGGTTAAAGTGGAGTCAGATTAGTTGGGGCCTTAGGGGCCCCAAGGTCCAGAGGCAAACCCCTCAAAAATTCAACATCAATACATAGTACAATCTAATATATGTAGCAGGATACACATACACAAATACAAATACACACACACACATATATCCAAATACACACACACACACATATCCAAATACACACACACACTTTCAAATACACAGACACACACAAACACACACACACATGCGAAAGGGTTGGGGTCAGTGGAGTGCAACCATCCGCAAGATTTCACACAACACAATAAACCACTAAATTGTTTTATATTAGGCCATGCAACGTTCTGCAAGCAAATATAATGTAATCATGAAATCTAATCAGAATAGTCACATTATTAACATATCAAAAATGAAACTCCATATAAAGATGTCACCACCTTTAATAATAATCTCCAGATTAAGATGTCAGCACCTTCTCCGTCCCAGGTTAGGACGGGTGTACTGCCTGCAGTAAATGAAGGGACATGCAGGTAAACCCACACCAGCAGCCTCTCCTGATGCTATCAGGACAGACTGAGGTTTGGCTGATTCACACACACACACACAAACACACAGACACACACACACACACACACACACAGACACACACAGACACACACACACACACACACACACAGTATAGACCAGCAGCCTCTCCTGATGCTGCCAGGACAGACTGAGGTTTGGCTGATTCACACACACACAGACACACACACACACAGACACACACACACACAGACCAGCAGCCTCTCCTGATGCTATCAGGACAGACTGGACTGAGGTTTAGCTGATGCCAGGCCTGTTAAAGTGATGTCACACAGATGCAGAAAGAATAGATCGTTCTGAGAAAAACAGCATTTCACATGGGAACCGAGGTGTTCTGTAATGAGTTTACAGTCACATTGTGTTGATAAAATATTTTTACAACACGAAAACTCAATATACCTTGGGACAACAAGCTAAATGGGACTCTTGGACTGATCTTTTGCACACTAAGACACAGCAAAGAATGTACTTTTTGAAGAAACTGCTTGTTTTAATGTCACAAATAACAATGCTCCAAATTGTTTTATACTGCTTTCTTTGAAAGTGTTTTTAACTTGCTGTATTATTATTTATTATTATATATTATTATCTGCTGGTGAGGGAATACCACTGATTTCCAGAAAAGACAATCAGAAAAACAGTTACAACTGCCAGAAAGTTACTTGGGATAACACTACCGAGCATTGAACACATTTACAAAGACAGACTGGTGAGACAAGGCCCATAATTTTGTATGTGACGGCTCGCCGCTAACCCCACCATTTCTAAGGGTTTAGTTTTATAAGAAAGCCCTGTCTGACTCAATGAAAGATGGACTTGAGTTACTCTTTCTGCCCATGATATCATTTAAGGTACTCCAGGGTTTTCTTCTATCATACTTTATATTATTTATCATTCATTTTCATAATACAATTTCTTCTTCTTTTTGTTCATTTTATTCACATAGTTCCATATTTTACAGTATGTCTGCCATTCAGATGTACATCCAGACCTTTAGGCCACTCGTTTGGCTTCATCTCTATCAACCATGGATTTTTTTAAATCCTCATCAATCCAAAATGTACTACTACCAACTGACAGTTATAACGCTCATTTTCTTGACCGGTGCGTGCTTATCAATAACTGGAAGCAGCAGTTTCATGAATACATCAAGTGCAGCATCTGGGTCTGTCTTTTATTCACATCAGACCAACAAGTAAGGGATAATGTAGAGCGAGGCGGTTGTTATAGCGAATACAACCCCGACAGGGTGATCAGGACTGAAGGGGTTATACACTGGCTTATTACATGGCTACTTCCCAAATAAATCAATAATTTGACTAATATCTTGACAAAATATTGATTTAAATGGGAGTTTATTGATGTAAATACGATTGTATTGGTTCCACTAGAGAAATAGTCCGTTCCGTCCTCTACGGTTTGGAATCCTTGTCCATAGCAACGTAAACTCTGTAGCTTTTAATGCAGCCCTTCGTCTATTACGTAACACCGCCTTACAGGCTGTGGCAGTAGCCGTATATTTTATGGGGTGCTGCCATGGTGGACAAATGACCCAGCTGCTGTTTTAATCACTGCAGCAATTGACACAACATTGCGCTGCGAATGCGTGTGTGAGCTAGCGGGCTATCGGCTGCTCTACTTCACATTAAACTGAACATTTCTGTTAACGGTGAAGTGGGACACGGTAAATGGCTTCTTTGGGAATATTTATTTGGACGTTTATGTCCTCATTCATCTCATTTCCTTTTTGCACAGCCGCTGCATGTTGACACACCTGTAGCTAAGTTAACGTTAAACAAGTTGCAATGTAGCTTAACTAACTAACTAGTGTTGTCCTTTTTTCATAGGATTTATACATGTACCTAATACCTAAACTCAAGGATCAATCTGAGACGACAGATTCAAGTTGAGCAGAGTTGACTGAGTCCAGCATAAAGAGGAACAAACCCAGCTGTGGGATCACCAACAGATCCTAAGTATCCCTAGCTTCAGACAAAGGAGTCAGAGCTCTGGTCAGCAGAGTCTCTGTCCAGTTCTCTGCTTTCCCTGAGACTTTATTTCTCCTCCACAGGACGGTGTCTTCTTTTCTCTAGGCAGACACAGATACACACACAGACACACACACACACTCAAACACAAACTCAAACACACACATACACACAAACAGACAGCCCCCCCTTCTCTCGTCTCTGAATAAGGTGTGAAGACATGTCAGCCTCTGTGGTTTTAGACTTGTGTAAAGGACATTTATTTCTGGACACAGGTGATGCTACAAAGTTTCCTCTGATGACGAGATAAAGAAGTCATGTTTGATTAAAAAATAAAAAGTAGAAAAAGCTGATGAGTGTTGGTGTAGAGTGTATATGAGCTGAGTGGTGTCAGTGTTTGTCGACTCGAGCAGAATGGCTGCAGTCACAGAGCCTCCCTTCCTGCTGTTTGCTCTCATCAACTACATCCATGCACAAGAACTGATCTTCATCAGAGAAGAAGGATACTTTTACACCTTCAACCTCCCCGAGAACACCACCTCCTGCCTGATCTCCAGATCTGTTGGTGAGGAGAAGCTTGTCCTGTGGAACACCTCTGACCTCTGGTCCAACAGCTCCCTCAGTACCTGAAGACCTGAAACAACGACTTGTCAGCTCAGTGAAAACTTCTTCTTACACCATCCTCAACCTGACCCATTCAGACTCCGCCGGTACCGAGGGAGTGTTGGACTGAGGGCACGCGTGATGCATGACAACAACTTCACTCTTACTGTTTGTAGGTCAACATATGCAAAAGGGTTTTGCAGTGAGACTTGGAGGAACAGTGGACCTGCCATGTGAGGGAGCAGCTGATAATCTGGATATCCAGTGGCTCAAACAGGACTCTAGATATGAGCAAGAAACATGGAGCAGAGTTTTTTGGGGACAAGACGACATCAGTGATGGACAATGTTAGAGGAAGATACCAAGTGGTGACAGACACATCAACTCTTACGTGTTTCCAACCATCACAGCAACAGACTTTACACGGTACAACTGTCTGGTGATGAACCAACAGCAGTGTGTTAGCAGTCAACCTGTAGAGTTGGTACAGTATGAGAGAATCTACGGCTCAGTGGGAGAGACCGCTGTTTGTCGTTCTCGATCACTGACTCCACTGATGAACAGCCCCCACGTTGGTCTAATCGGTTGTCCTCTGACCTAGGGACAACTAAACCAGACTGTTCCTTCAGTAGACCAAAACTACTCGCGGGGTGTTTTCATCTCTAATGTTAAATCACTCAGGTTGGTACTCCTGTGAAGCCTCTATGAGACGTAAACAGTATGATCTGGTTGTGTGTCCCAAATTTGCCCCCTGCTGTAGAGCTCTTCTCAGAGGGAGAAGAAGTGACTCTCAGATGCACAAATAGGAGAGAGGATGAGTGGCATGTTTGGTTCATCAAGTCACACCGAACAGAGGGAAGAATCTTTAATGTAATATATGATCAGAGCATGAGCAGAGTGAGCAGGTACTATAATAATGGGAGTCTGGTTATCTCTAATATCTCAGTGGGGGACGCAGGGGAGTACTGGTGTGCATTTTCTAACCCATACGGTGGTCAGTGTGTGTCAACCAGCAGAACTGTGTTAGTGTACTTTGAGCCCTTTGGGATTTACTCCACCTTCTTCAAAGTGCGATGCTCAGTGCTCAGTGTCCTGCTGCTGATGCTCTGTGCTGCTGTAGTCGCTGTGAACCTGAGGACACGGGAGAGGGACACAGCTTTCAGCTCACACACACACTTAATATGCATATATGATCATTTCATCATTGGTTTGATACAGCCTGGTATACACTGGCTTTAATACAGCCTGGTATACACTGGCTTCAATACAGCCTGGTATACACTGGCTTCAATACAGCCTGGTATACACCATGGCTTTAAAACAGCCTGGTATACACTGGCTTTAATACAGCCTGGTATACACTGGCTTTAATACAGCCTGGTATACACTGGCTTTAATACAGCCGTGGTATACACTGGCTTTAATACAGTCCGGTATACACTGGCTTTAATACAGCCTGGTATACACTGGCTTTAAAACAAAAGGGAAGGGACACATTCATGCAGAGAAAACATTTCAACTAGAACACAAAAGAAACATAATTGATGGGAAATAAAAGATAAATACCCATTCTTATTGTTATAATAATATCAAATAAGTTTTGAATGTTAGAAGGTAACCTTTGATCCTGACAGGGTGCAGATATTAAGTTCAACTTCAAGTGTAATATCATTAGAGTTTAAATTCTCTGCCTGAGCCGGCTTGGACCCATGGGCGGGCCCTAGATCAAGCATTTGTGTTTTTATAATCATGAATTTATTAGCCTAATTGGGTGTGAAGAAAGCTATATACCTCTCCAGATTCCCCCCGTAGCTCTGGGTGTATGTCCTGTCCTGTGCTGACTTGAGTGTAGGTAAACTGGGCTACATGGTGTCTCCCCACCTCTGCAGCTCTGTTGTCGTTCGGTGTGTCAGCATCAGACTGTGGAGAAGGACCGGATTAATAGGTGATGGAGACCAGAAAGTCTCCTGTATGGTTCCAGGGCTTTGATTATGTTGTGGCCTTGATCTGTTACCCCCACTATTCAGCTGAGGGTCGAGTTTTTTCTTTCCATTCTTAATAAACAATCAATGTATGTTTACAGGCTTCGTCCTTGTTGCATTATTCATTAAGATTATTCTAAACAGATTTCTGGAGTTCAAACAACTCGGAATTGTAGTTGTCAGTTATAACGGCCTACGTATAAAAAAATTGTCGGGTTTAGATCGGCTCATAATTCCAGTTATTGTGATGGGCGGCGCACACCCCCACACACACACACACACACACAAACACACACACACACACACACACACACACACACACACACACACACACACACACACACACAAACACACACACACACACACAAACACACACACACACACACACACACACACACACACACACATAGCAGCAGGTTTAATGTGTATTATTCAGCCAATCAGGACTTTGTGTGCACCATCAAACTGTTGAGTTGATTCTAACATTCCTTTCCTCTCCAGTCCTCAGGGAGAAAACTGACTCAGAGACTTTAACAGTCAAATAATAAATGTTGGATTAACACTCACCCTGCCTCAGCCTTCAGTTTCCTCCTCCTAACTCTTTTCTGTCCTCTCTAAATGGAGTCCACGCTGACTGAACTATTTCAGGTTCAGGGTCTCCTCCCTGTTCTCATGTACCTGGATCACCTGTTCACTGTTGCTCCTCCCTCTCTGGTTACAGGAAATCACATGACTTTATCTGAGTGTGCCATTTGTGGCCTCTTCTCCCTCTGTAGTATTTGGTGAAAAGGGCTGTGGGTTTTCCCCCTAGGCTCAGATCTCTTTGTCTGTGTCCACATTTGGGGACAGAGCCTTCTCCAGGGCAGCTTCCAGGCTCTGGAACTTCCTCCCCAAGAGATCCTCACCTCTGAGTCCCTCACCATCTTCCAGTCCCGCCTCAAGACCATATCTTCCCCTCTGCCTATCCCTAGCCCCACGCCCCTCCCCTTTCATCTGGGCCTGAATCTTGTTTTGTTCGTTCTGTTTTGTTCTGTTTTTATAATCTACCCTTCCCTGTAATGCGACTTTGAGTCTATGAAAGCAAGTAATATAAATTCAATTTATTATTATTATTAGAGGTTAGTTTAATCTGAGGCCTTTTTGGTTAAAATCAGGTTTAACACAACTGCTGGTCCCAACAGCATGATTCTTGTCCCCACTTCCGTCGTGTCCCGATCCTGTGTCCATCTCGATTCCGGGGTTGGATCAATGCCGGGGGTTTCTGAGATAAACTCGTTCAGTAACGTTGCTTTTTCAGCTCCCTCCGGTATCCCAACCAATCTGAGGTTGTTGAGTTGGGATCTGTCTTCAGCTGAGGCCAGCCAGTCTGTCAGTAGTTGTATGTCCTCTTTAGTGGCTGCTGCTGGAGCTCAGAGACTGACAAATTTCTTTCAGATCCACCGTTTCTTCTGATATCTTGCTCAGCATCCCGTGAATCTGAGCCATATCAGGCTGGTCCGGTATAGTGCTAGCTGTGGGATCTTTGCTAGCTGCTACTCCCCTTCATACACATGTTGAGCTGAGTCTGTGCCGCTTGTTCAATGTTTCAGCCAGAAGACAAACTTTTGCCTTCTTCTGACATTTTGAGTTCCATGTAAAATGTAGAATAAAAATGCCTATACATGAAAGTATTTTAGGATATATTAAGGATATTAACCCAAAAGACAGAAGGAGCACACGTTTCAAGCTGCCATCGCTTATCCCTGCATCACGCGATGACCACACAGATCAGTTTTTACCTCTCCTGCTGCTGGTGAATCTGCCACCAAACACACCACATAACTGAGAATATTCAGCATTTAGAGATAAAGTTTCTCCTACAGACACTTTGCTTTAAGCTCTCCATGTTGTGAACTGCAACATGTCCATGTATTTATTTTAACCATTTCTACCTGACATTCTGTCTGATATTTTTCTCTCTTTAAGGATTGAAGCCAGTTGATATGATCATATAGTTTAGAGTTAGCAGAAGACTAACTAACTAACCTAACAACCGGTGGTCCTGAATAAGCTGAGTCACGACACTGGTTAACAACAACTTCAATCAACCAGCGACCGCGCACCTTCACATAAAGAGGCCGGGGTTTGCTCCATATGACCAATCACAAACAAGGACAAGTCTACCAAAGCCGCATGTTTTACATAGCAAACGATAATCCTACAGAAATATGAAGAAAACAGACACAGTTTTACGGACACAAAGCAATACAGTTGCTACTTCCTAAAACAGGAAAGAAAAACTGGCAACAACAAAAAAAGCCAACGCTTTAAATACATGATTCACAACGCTTATTAATATCACTTCGCCATCAGTCAGGACCAAGATCTGACCATAATTACACTTGGGCTTTCCATGAACTGTCATTGCTTTAGCCTATTATTTCAGTTACAACCCTGGCAGTTGGGAAGCCATCGTTAGAGCAAATAAAAGTATTTATTACACAATTTTAAACCGATGTGTGCCAGATATGTAATTCCCTCCGTCGGCCTCTAAATATTTTAACTTTTATGAGCGACCTCTCTCTCTCTCTCTCTCTCTCTCTCCTCCGGGCTCCACCTGATCTTCTCAGAGCGGTGACGTTATCAACCGAGTATTGATTGGTCAGTAGGCGGAGCTTTAACACCAGTTAGTCTTTAATCTCCAACATACCATAATGCTCCCGAGCAGCAGACTCCCAACTTTCCAGGGTTGTGTGTTGAGTCCCCTGCTCTACACCTTATAGCAATATTACCACAATATTTGGATCAAGTTTGCAGATGATACCACTGTAGTAGGACACAACAATGATGAGTAAACACAGACAAATCATGAACAAAAAATTGGACAAATGTCTCCACTTTATCAACAGTTTGTTTTTTTTGATCCAGTTTCTCCTCATAATGTTGTTAAAATATAATTTAAATCGGGAGGGGATGTCCATGGTGCTGAAACGTAGCATTACTAAAACAGAGGGGGCTGTCCATGGTGCTGAAATAGAGCAATGTATACATCTATATTTATGATGTTTTTTATTTAATAGTAGTCAGTATCTGTTCCCTTCCTAAAACTGGTTTCAGGATGAATTTTCCACCCATGACTCAGCATGAGAACACTAATACACGTGAAGAATCCAGGTCAGGTAGAAGTGATTTACAGTCTGGAACTTCAGGTGACTCTGATGGGATTTTAAAGTTGCTCTATGCTGCTATATGGTGGTCATATTTGATATTACATCTGCATTACATAGTTGGAAGTGCAGCCTGAATACTGAGGGGTTAAACTAGGGATGCACCAAACCCAGATTTTTGGGATTGGGCGAATACTGAACCCACCGGGTTAAGATTCTGCTGAACCCCAAACCGAACCAAACCCTCCTCCCATCCTCAGTCCATGAACCCAGTAAACACATGAATGAAGTAAACAGGGACTGTCCTTCCTTTGCCGTACCTGAAGCTGCTGCATTCTGGCTGCTGTCTGGAGATTCCTTCATGAACAACTCGTATTCTTCGGTGTCATTACAGCGACCAGCCTAGCACGCGAGTGCTAGTGTAGAGTCAAAGAGTATAGAAGAACCAAGAGGCTAAACTCAATAGAACGTTATGTTGCGTTCAGTCCAAGATGGCGGTGATGCATCTCAGTCATGAGTGCGTTCGTTGCAATGGAACGTTCTATTGAGTTTAGCCTCTTGTTACTTCTACTCTTTGGTAGAGTTCAGATCGGTGGAAAAAGTCTAAGGTTCAGCAGAAACCGAACCCCGTCAAAAGCCCAATATTCAGCCGAACCCATGCATGCATATATGTATAAATATACAGATTGGGACGCTGGGACAACAACTAATAAGTCCGTGGTCTAATTTGTATCAGTTTGGGGGCCCTTGATGTCAAAATGTTTGAGAACCGATGGTTTATAGTATGTAACTTCTGGTGACTCTGATGGGATTTTAAAGTTGCTCTATGCCTCCATCTTGAGGTCATATTTGATATTACATCTGCATTACATGGAACTGCAGCCTGAATACTGAGGGTTTAACACACGGAGCCACACATTTCATTCATACATCATATAGAACTTTCTGCATATTCAATAAAGGAATATTTGTAACCCTCATATTGTCTTCCCGTCAAATGTGAACCTGTTATCTTTCTGTTTTGCTGTTTAAAAAGTTTAAAGTTTAAATCATCATGTGTCACACATTCTTAGCCAACTTTACTCCAACTTATCACCTCTAGTTTTACACTTCCTTTCGGAAATCATGTTCAATAAACACTTTTATATTTATATGAAATTATACCTAACATTTGAGTAAAGAAAGCGTAGTACTTCTGAATGACTGTGACTAATAGTTAACATCAGAGGAAGGTTTGTTGAGGAATAATCAAAGAACTGTTATGGGCCAGCTCTGTTTTCCCTGTCCCTGCCTGTTGTCCTCTTCCCTTTGTCCCTGTGTTTGTTGTTTGTCTGTCTCCACCAGAGACCTGGACTACGAATCCAGATCAACTTGTCCTGGATTTCTTTCAGTTATCCGGGTTCACCTAACCTAACAACCGGGCCCCGCAATAACCTTTATCACGCGGCTGGTTATCAACTAGTTCAGTCAACCAATCAGGGTTTCCCAATCCAGCGGCTCGCATTCACTTAAAAGAGGCGGGGTTTGTGCACCACGACCAATCGCAAACATCTACCAGAGCTGCATGTTTTACATAAGAAGAGCAAATTATAATTCTACATAAATATGAAGAACACAGACACGGTTTTACAGGGAAAACGCAATACAGTCGCTGCTTCCTAAAACAGGAAGGAAAGCTGGCAAAATGTAGATGCGTAAATCACAGCTCTTATTAATATCACTTCCTCATCAGTCAGGACCAAGATCTGACCATAATTACACTTGTGCTTTCCATAAACTGTCGTTGCTTTAGCCTATTATTTCAGTTGAAACCCTGGCAGTGGGGAGCAATCATTAGGATAAATAAAACATAATTCAAACCCGATTGTCGGTCTCTAAATGTTTTAACTTTTATGAGTGCACCTCTCTCTCCCTCTCTCTCTCTCCCTCTCGGGGTCTGTTCCAGGAAGGAGGTTTAACAAACTCTGAGTCTAACCCTGATGTCGGTGGTGATTTACCCCGAGATGGGAAACTCTGAGTTTTTGGTTCCAGAACAGCTGATATGAGTTGGTTCAATCAACTCCGAGTATGTTCACTCAGGGTTACGCGTGCACATAAGGCAGCATGAATGGAGCCATGATTCTACGATTCACCATGGCAACAACCACAAACAAACGGGTTGGTCGCAAATACTCATGCGCACAAAGAGCGAGTTTGAACCATAGATATTAACAGTCTATGGTTTGAAACATAGATATTAACAGTCTATGGTTTGAACATGTATTTTGTTAAAAAGCAAGACAGCGGCTGCTGCTGCAAAAGAGAGAGAAATTTTTGCGGGAGAAAATTGCTGCTGGAGTCAATGCGTCACGCATTAACAGTGTATTAATTTCATATTTAATCACAGTTAACTTTACTGTTGAAAACTGGAATTGTATAGGCTACACCTATAATTTTATTCATGTGCAATCCTGCGGGCGGCGAAAAGTAAACTATACTATTCCCATTCTGAGGCTGCAGGACCATGATCATTAACAGAATTATAAGTATAATCATTTATTTCTTTTTATTTGCTCTCACTGGTTTGTGTCCAGGGAACATGTTTAAAAAACGTTTCAGCGATCACACTTTTCTGACGGCTCTGCATACAGTGGCTTTACTATTTACAGTATGATCAATATACACACCAATACACACAGATACACACACACATAGATACACATACAGTGGCTTTACTATTACAGTATGATCCGCTGCTGTTATAAAGAAAAACGTAATGCGACACAAAGAATCTGCTGGGATGTTAAAGCCTGTCCACGATGTTGAACTAGTGGAAGGATAAGGTATCTACATATCTAATAGACTGTGATAAAAAATACCTCTCAAATCGTTAAGTGGAAATGAAAAAACATCTACTCGGGACTCAATATCATCTCCCGACGCTAAACTCTCTGTGAATTAATACAGCTTTTTCCTCAACGAATCGTCGACAAAAGGACATGACATGTTTGAGAAAAAAACATTTTAGTCTGCCTAACATAAACCAATACGTTTTTTTATTCATGCAGATAAAACTGCATTAAAATCGCCTGATACAGACTGAATGAATGAATGAGGAAATGAGTTTCCCCTCCCTCTCAGTGGGAGGAGAATGAGAGAAACTCGAGCTTTCTTGAAGAAAACCTGGGGCCTGTACCATGATGGTAGTTGAACAAACTCAGGGTTGCAGGATTGGTTTAGAGTTGACAAAACCAAACCGATGCAATCAGGCTCTATTGGTACCATGACGCAGCTTATCAACTTTCTCTGTTAACTCAGGCTTTGATCCTTAAACTCAGATTAGTCCAGGCGTGCACATAAAAAAGTGTAGCCGGCACCGAACAACCAATCACGTTCGATATGGATAGAGCGAGAGCAATATATTTTTCCGCGGAGGAGCAAGAAATCATCCTTCAGAAATATGAAGAATATAAAAATGTTTTTCAAGCACGCAGCAATACCGTCTCTGCTGCCAAAGCAAGAGAACAATCTTGGAGGAAGATTGCTGATTGCGTTAATGCGTAAGTTAAAGAAATACATTAATGTAAAATTATGAATATAGGCTAATCATATTAAAAATGTATTAAACAAAATGAAAATGTGTGTATTCATATATATATATACATATACACATGTATGTGTGTAAAATGTGAATGTATTTGCTTTGACATACTAAGAAAGATTAATATTTGATTTTTAGATGCAACCCCAACTCCAAACGTTCTTGGCAGCAGATCAAGACAAAATATAAAAATATAATTCAAAGTGGTGAGTATTTACCACAACCTTTTATTATTTTTGTGAACATTTTATCACAAACCCTTCTTTGCAGCAAACAGAAAGAAATGTGACATCCGGAGAAAACTGGGGGAGGGCCACCTCCTGCAGAATACACTGTGGCGGAGGAGTTGGCTTTGAGTAACAATAAGGGGCGGCCAATTATGGATGGGGTTTCAGGTGCTGTGCAATCTGACCCTGGTGCTTGCTCCTCGAAGCAAGTGACACTGGGTATGTGTGTTCAATGCATTACTAGTAATTTAAAAAAGGGTTAAATATGGCTGACTCTATGTTCTGCAGTAGAGGGAAATACAGTGTCCCTGTTGAAGCCAGCACACATGCACACAGAGGTCAGTATGCAGCGGACAGAACACCATGAACATAACCTTCTTTATAACAGTTATGGTTTACATTGGCCTACTTTTACTTATTAGGGTGAAGCAAATGAAGACACTCTGTCTGTGTGTTCTGAGACAGTTGCTGAGGTGAATGCCCTGCATGGGCTTTTATTATGGCACACACTTGAATGGTTCATAATTAACGTGACTGGCTCTTACACATCTCTGTTATTGTAGGATTTTTCACAACCTGACCCAGAAACTGAGGCCTCTACCTCAATGGGCTACAGAAGGAATGTGAACAAGGTAATACTTTACACCCTTGAAAAACAATTATGTTTGTAAAACATCATGCCACTTTATGTGATTTGATTAACCTCCAGACAACTTGTAATGATTGTTTGTGGTGGAATTGTTTCAGGTGGAAACAGACTCAGTCAGGGCCCTTTACAAAAGGAGTCTCGAACTCGACTGTTCACTGAAGGAGCTGGACTGTGAGCTGAGGAGGCTCCAAATAAAAAAAATTAAATTGGAGATCAATCAGCTGGAAAAACAACAGATCTCAGTATGTTAACTTATTTAATCAAGTAACCCTTTAGTGTGAACACTATGAATATTAATTAATATAACTTTCTCTTGCTCTCTTTTTCCTCCCTATAGCCACATGACTAATAAAACAGTTTGAGACCTATCTGCAGTGTGAATGTGTTTTTATTAAGTAAAATATTGTGTTGTGATTGCATCTCTGACAGCTGCGCCAGCTGGGTGGTCAAGTGTGATGGGGTCAATTTCATCTGGGAGAAGTTGGTTTTGTGGTGGTACTCGCTCCTTTCTGATAGTGGCTATATTGTGCAGAATGGCACATGCAGCCACTATCTGTGATGCCCGCTCTGGTGACACTCTTAAGCGCCTAAGGCAGTTGAAACGTGCCTTTAGGATGCCAAAGGTCATCTCGATCTTGACCCTGGTTTTACTGAGGGCCACATTGAAGCGGTTTTGTGGCCCTGTCTGAGGGTCTGGATAGGGGGTCAGCAAAAACCTCTGGCATGCATAACCCCTGTCTCCTACCAACAGGCCATCAAAAAGCCCTGTCATAGAACAGAAAATGGGAGAAAAGAAAATAAGTTTTGCTGTCACAATTAAAATAAACAGGTTTTGTACTGTACCAAATTTAACTTGCCTTCCTCAAAGCGCTGACACAACACAGACTCGTGGAAAATTCGTGAGTCATGCACTGAGCCAGGCCATTTGGAATCCAAGCTTGTGATCATGCATTCATGATCACAAGTCATCTGCAGATGAAAACTGTTAGTTACTATTAATTTAAAGATTTATTTAAATTGCAAATAAAAATCATTATATATATATATATATATATATATATATATATATATAAACCCTACCTGAACATTAAGGCTGTGGAAGGACTTTCTGTTCACGTAATCTGCCTCATGTTCTCCTAGAGCTGTGGAGATTGCAACATGTGTGCAGTCTATTGCTCCAATGACTCTAGGGAATCCTTTCATACGAAAAAATAAAAAATATATATAAAAAAAACATTCTTAACATGTAGCTACTGTAGACTATTGTATAATACTTAAGTCCTAAGTGCAAGCTGCTTTTGAAGGAAAACAAAAGATTGTGAAAGGTTAAATTTGTTCATGTCACCCTATCAATATATCTTACCGGCAATTTTATAAAATCCCTCTTTTATGGACATGGTCGATAAATGTCCAGGGAACACAATGAAGCTATTTATGTACCCCTGCAGTCGCGAGGACCACCTTGCGAATGGTTCGACAAACCGTGTTTTTCCCTAGGTTCTCCGACATCACCGACCGCATACAAGTATGTACCACTTGCAAAAACGCAACGCAATACATACCATTTGCGGTACAGTAAGTGCATGCGGCGACGAGTCACATTTGTTAGGTGCGGCTCAAGAAGTTCGCGAATATAAGTTATTCCTGCGCGGAAAATCTGTATCTTTCATACAAGTACGTATCAGGAAAGTCAAGGGGATTTTGTCTGTCCCTAAAACCTCTTTCTCTACGAAGTGCTCGCTTTAACAATTTGGCTGAGATGTCCACAGGATTTGGAAGAAAAGGTGAAGCCATTGCAATGATTGCAGCAGAGAACAGAAGCTGGGAATTAATTACGTCACTTATATGTTTTTTTTCTCACCGCTGATTGGTCAAACGTCGACTGAGATCTCAAATCCAGAACATAACCTGCCCCGGAGCAGGTTAGCCGGTGCGTGTAAGATACCATGGCAACGAACTCCGATTAAAGCCGAAGCTACTTTCATAGTACCTAAAACCCAGGGTTGGTGGAAACTAAACTGAAACATAGCTGGCTAGCCACCTAAACCAGCTTCATGGT
>NC_053120.1:1956777-1985040 GCF_010015445.1 Perca fluviatilis
TGGGCCAGTTCTGCTCTATCCTGTACCTTATTATTTTTGTATTTTTTATTTTCCTGTTCAACATGTGATCTGTCTGGATGAGTTGTGTTAAGTCTTGTGAATAAACTCCACTACTCCCTTTATTTAAGTACTATGGATACACATTGTTGCAGTAGTATTAGTTCATTCTTTAACATTGAAGACAGTACTGTCTTTACCCTCCTTTGTTTCACAGTGTGGAAGGTGGCCGAGCAGACTGCCGCATCCTCTGAGCACTTGATGTCAAACAGCGGCCCTGCAGCCTTCCTGCCTGCTGATTGGAGGAGGCTCTCATCCCATTGGGCAGTGTTGTACAGCAGCTCCGCCTCCTGAGTCGTAACAAACACCACTCCAGTCAAAGTACACTGGAACACACCTGGACCAGGACACCTGAACCTGTCGGACACAGAAGGGCCAATCACAAGCAAGCTCTCCCTCTGTGGGTCAAATGATGTGCTGAGGTAAATGTGCAGACGTCTCCATTTTTATTCATCTCATACATCAACTTTAACACATTTTAGTCTTCCTTCCTGCTTCCGTCACAACTTGCGATCCATCCGACCGTCCAACAGACAGATCATTGATTCTTCAGCTGATTGATCAGGCGTTGTGAACGTCTAACAAAATCAGTGTGCCAGAATTCACCCAGATTGCTACAATATGTTGGGAGCCACAGATTTGGGCCTAAAGTCAGGCTTAATCTGCCCGGCAACAAAAACAAATAACAAATGTGATCGCTGTATTGCTGAAACTGACTTTCTGCAGCAGCTGCAGGAGTAAGAAGTGTATGAGCAAGTGTGAGCACTGAAAAGCATTTGAAGTGACAGGTGAAGTGTGTGTGTGTGTGTGTGTGTGTGTGTGTGTGGGGGTTCTGAAGCTGTTAGAACATCTGAAATGCAGTTCTGATGGAGTATACTGATGCACTAAAAGAGATAAACTGAACATTAGATTAGATTAAAGTGTAACTGCTGAAAGGAGTTGACTCAGTTTAAGGTTGAAGTATTCTCCATTGTATGATTGGGTTACCTGTATGAAGTCTTTCCAGACTCAGTCAGCAGCTCAGGTGTGAAATGGAACATTTCCTGAAATAATAAAAGAAGAAAAAGAGTTGATTAGAAACTGGCCACCCAACTCTCACTACGTTACCGGATCCTCACTGCTTCACTTTGTACTCTACGTACCTATTTAATCGGTATCCATCACTTCACTTTCTACTCTATGTGCACTATTTACTCTGTATCTATCACTTCACTTTCTGTCAGAATGACTAAATAATTATTATTGAGTGAAATGATTCTGCACAATTGAAGCCTGCAGGACTCTGTTTGACAGCAGCTGGTGGTTTCCAGAGATGAGGAAGAAGAAATGAGATTGAATGAGTTCATGATGAACAGGAAGAGAAGAGAGTGAGGTGAAGGTAGAAGTAAAGGAATATTACACTATGGAGGGTAAAATGAACCCCAGTCAGATCACTGACAAATTAATAAAATGAGACCCCTCTCTGGATCATCAGGAGACAGCTGGTCCTCTCTTCTGTCCTCAGACACATCAAGGTTTGACTCTGACGTGAGACGGATCTGGGGGAGAGAAGCAGTTAAATCATGTTTAAGTCGAGACCAAGTCCAAAGTGGGTTGGTATAAAGTGAAGACTGACTTTATACAATAACATTTAAACAGAAATGACAGATTCAAGACAGAGAAGAACAGCAACAGATCTGCTGTGGTTACTGGGATTAACAACAGCGCTTTAAAGCACACAGCAGATAATCTTCCAGTTATGCTCCTGCTTTAACAGCGTTTGTTTGAGATATTTACTCACCTCTTTCATGTCTGTCAGGTGCAGCCCTGTAACTTCGTCCTGAAGAGATAAACATGAATAAAGCAGTTATCTTATGAGGGAGAGTTAACCTAAATCCTTATCAGATGAAGCTTTAACACTGAAGAAACTTCAAGTGATTTTAATGATAATCTATGCTGCACATTGGCAGGGACAAGGATTCCTGACCCACACTTTCTGTCCGGGACGAACAGAAAGTGGTCTGGCCGTCGCCACCGGTACACTCATAAAAACTGCTAATACCACGGAAATGGTGTGATGGAAAATGTTAGTGTTTTTAAACCGTGACTTTTTCATACATTGGTACACCTTAACACGGTAACTAGCCCATATCTAGTCTATAACTGTTAAAAACCATCTGAATGTTCCATCTACTTTTAAATGTTACATGATAAATATTTAAATATGGAGTCTGTGATGAAATATATTCAGACAACACAATTTTAAGGGACAGATACATATATGATGATATATGATGTGACAGTAAAACATCAGCTGTGATTACTGGACTTCAGCAGAGCTTCTGCTCTGTATAAAGACCACATGGTTACTAAATGTAATGCTGGTTCTATGAAATAAGAGCCAGTGATTTGCAGGCTTCAGTCAGACTGATTTCAGTGCTGTGACAAAGATGAACTGATCAATTGTTTGGTGTTAAAATGAAAGAACACTTTGAGATCAGATTTGATGGTTGGACAGTTTGATGTCTCTGTACATGTTGTCATGCTGTCAGCTCTATTCCAGATTTATTTCCTGCAGACATGAACACCACAACTTGTCTTTACATCAACTCAAACACATGATCACAACAAGCTTCTGGCTCATCTGATTGTCTGACTGTCCTCTCTCTCCTCCTCGCAGCTTCACTGAGAAGGTTGGAGGTTTACAGGAAATACTGGTCCTTTGCTTTGATAACTGTGTTTAGTTCAATACTGCTGAGACCAGCATGGACTGAATTCAACCCTCTACTGACCACAGAGTATCCAGTCGATAGTTTGGATTCTCTACAAGATAACACAGCAGCTTCACTCCTGAATCCTGCAGCTTGTTTCCACTCAGGTCCAGCTCTCTCAGATGAAAGGGGTTGGACTTCAGAGCTGAGACCAGAGAAGCACAGCTATCTCTGACAAACTGCAGACCACCAATCTGAATAAAGAAAAATAATGAAGATAAAAATCCATGTCTAATCCAATCAATACTGTATTGATCCTTTAAACAGCTGCATTTTGAAATATTCTTTGGTCTCTTTGTTTTCATCTGTGTGTGTGTATGTTTGTGTGTGTGTGTTTGTGTGTGTGTGTGTGTGTGTGTGTGTTTGTGTGTGTGTGTGTGTGTGTGTTTGTGAGTGTGTGTGTGTGTGTTTGTGTGTGTGTTTGTGTGTGTGTGTGTGTGTGTGTGTGTTTGTGTGTGTGTGTGTGTGTGTGTTTTAGTGTGTGTGTTGTGTGTTTGTGTGTATGTATTCTGAAGGATCATTATCTATGATCAGACATTATTTGTGAAACACTTTGAAATTAACAGAAACCAAAGAAATATTTCTACTTCAGCAGGTAAACATTATCCATTTTAAACCAATATTACTTCAGAGGATCTTCTGTGTACAGATGTGACAACTTACCACCAATTATAAACATTAATACCTTTAACAACTAACAGTGGACATTTTCTACAGTTTAACAAACACTAGTTTTGTGTGACTGCAGAAAAAATGTACTACAAGAAACATGAAAATAAGACAGAGAACAACATTTACAACTTCATGGATTAAGTTGTGTTTGTACATAAATTAGGTTCAGTTGTTAATTAATCAGAGCTGAGACACGAGAAGCACAACTGATATCTGATAAACTGCAGTTCCACAATCTGAATAAAGAGTAAATGATGTAACCTTAGAAGACAATCCTCCTGTTTGAAATCATACAAATCAATAATCTTTTCAGAAATGAAGAAGGTTCAGAATGTAGAAGTTCAGAAGATGGAGATTCCAAACACCTGTACCCAACAGGATGATATCTCTTTTTGACAGGATAACACATTCTCACTCCCATTCAACACCAACAATAGACGGCTTGGTCAGGTGCCTTTGCCGTTTGTTATTGATGCAAAAGTCTCATTTAGCGTCATATTTAGACACGCTTTGCAGGGACCCTCGTCGTTCATTATTAAGACGACGTTTAACTGACATGGGGCACAAGAATGGGACAGTTAGGTTCAGGAAAAGATCATGGGTGACGTGGTGCAGTATTTTACAAATTGGGAGTGAGAACAGTTTGGACAGGAAGCATTGTACACATGTTCAAGTGTCGCTGGTCACAGATCAGACACAACTAAACATACTTTAAACACCTGCATTTGGAAATATCACGTTTCTCAGTTTGAGTTCAGACTGTTTCTGTGACAGAGAGATTCCAGTTATTATAAATCTAAAGATTCTGTAAAATACAGTGTTCTGAAGGTTTTATATTAAAAAGACCTTCTTGAAAAGGGACTTGGACTTCTTGAAGATCTTTTAATTATTTATATCTAGATGTCTCTCTCATGTGTCTCAGTTTGAGTTCAGACTAAATGTGTTCAAACTGTTCAGACTGACGCACAAACCCAGAAAACAAGTGAACTGAAGGGAATTTAAAAGTTCTTTTATAAATTTAAATCTGCCAATCATCCTTTATAATATTATTCAAATGTTATTTATTTATATATCCAAATAATATTAGAATATTTACTGCTCAAATGCAGCCTGTTATTAATATGTACTACACTACTCAGGCTTATGCATCGCCAATGCCACTATAAACATGTGGTTGTTGTTACCATCCTGTCGAGGTACCTCCAACATCAGCCTGGCCTTTGAAGGAGACCTCGCGTCATGGCATTACATTTCTGGCTCACCGCTTTGTTTACTTTCATTTTTCCACCACGAGTACACACGACAAACATAAATCAACAGAGATCTCTATAATGGAACATTATGTAACAAGTGTAGTGAAGCGGCTCTGTTGTAAAGGCTAACGGTGCTCAGTTAGCACAATGACATAATGTTAGAAAGCACAACCAAAACAATTTGTCATAAACTAAGTAACAAAAGTGTTAGCCACGATGCTTATGGCATTGATAACGGTCAATGGTGCTGTCACTAATGTTACTACAATGTGTTTCTTGCAGATTGTCACATTACTGAGAATACAGCTGTTAGAAGGTAATATATGAAGTGGGAAGCTAACACTGTCAGCTGCAGCTAACATAAACTTTACGCTGTCTCCATGAAGATCCCAGCTAAGCTCATATTACTTGCAGTTAGGAAACAAGAACAAGCTTACTAATGATAACCCTAAGCATTTTGGCTCGGTGGATGTTGATTTTAAGGTCATGTTAAAACAATTTCCCATCCTTCTACCGATTTTCCAGCCGCAACCCATCCCCCCACTAGTACTTAACCGTACTAGTATGTAGCGTTAGCTCCTTATCTTAAGAGACCCTCCACAATGCCTTGTGTTTCTACTCCTACTACCTTATTTTGTTTTATTTAGACTAACATATAGCCGCCATATATATTATGATCACTTAGAATAATGTAATTTTCAGATACAAATAGAATTAATTTTTTTACTCTTTGAATTATATTCAACAGCAAGTTGACTGATGACTTCTGTGTGACATCACAAACAGCCTTTTGCTTTTGAAATCCAGTTAAAGTCTGCTTTCATCCAGGCCGTCAAAGATGAAGAGAAATTCTAGAGCCAGTGAGCTGCTCTGCTGTGACCTCCTGTAATGCTGGATGGGAAACATGGAGCAGCTCCAGAAGACTGTACTGCATATCTTTGATAAAGACTTTTGGAATTTGTTCCAACAGCCCTAGTGAGTTATACACTGTATGTGAGCACAATACATGAACTGACCTGAGAGTCTCCAGTCTACAGTTTGGACTCTGCAGTCCAGCACACAGATGCTCCACTCCTGAATCCAGCAGGTCATTGTAACTCAGGTCCAGCTCTCTCAGATGGGAGGGTGTTGCACCTTCAGCTGGAGGCCACAACTTCACAGTCAGTCTCAGAGAGGTAACAGTCAGAAAGTCTGTGATGACATAATGAAAACATTTAAAATATAATCAAATCTGAAACTTTTTATCCTTAAAAACCAGACTATAACATTTGATCACAAAGCACATTCACAAGGGTCTGACGTTAGATTCAGATATGTTGAGGTGAGAGGCCACGTGACTCCTTTCAACCATTTCAAAAGATGCTCATTGTTGGAAACTAAACAATTTAAAGTTGCAGCTTTTATTTCACAAGGATGGATATGTTTTCTTGGCCTCCCCTTACATCCTCTCTCACATCAAACCGCTGGGTATTGCCTCTAATTTCCTGATAGATTTGATTCAGATTCATAAATTCAATGTTTATTTGGGGTATTTCAGTTGCAAAACTAATTTAGCTTGGATATGAAAGCCCCTGAGATTTGTGATACGACCGGCTGGCCTGCATTACCATCCAGGCAGAGTGCCTCTTCAACCCTGTACTTAGCAGAACACAGCTGTGGACAGCTGCAAAAGGGAAAATTAGCAACAAAATGCCTCCCCAACAACTGAGTGTGCAGGTGGAGAACAGATTTGCTGCTCTGCTGCAGGACCCTGGACATGACCTGGATTGCATCTCATCGTCACACAGCAGGGTAAGGACTGAGAGCAATTCTAAAAGTAAAACCTACAGGAAAGCTAACTACTCTGATTGTGGGTGACTCTGCTGTAAAGATATAAAAGCAGTAAAACACCAAAATACTGTTGTTTTCCCAAAGACATGGTGTCTGACTTGGCCCAAAGAATCCCAGATATCGTAGCAGACACACCCAACTGTGAAGAACATTATACTGCATATAAGGTCAAATTATGTTGTAAAGCAAGAGTCTGAAGTGCTGAATCGTGAATTTGTGAATCTGCTGAACACAGCCAGCTCCCTAAACACAAAGGTGTTTATCAGTGGCCCTATACCGCCAGTCAGAGGAGGAGCTGAGAGATTCGGCAGACTGCTGGCACTGAACAGATGGCTTTCAACTGCATGTACTGACCATTCTCTGCAGTTCATTGACAATGTTAACATCTTCTGGGGCCGCAGACATCTTTTTAAAGCAGATGGACTCTTCCTTAACAAGCCAGGAGTAAAGCTGTTCACCTCTAGCCTACTTTACTTTCTGCGAACACATCTGCTCCCTTGGCCAAGGACACGAGACAAGATGAATCAAAACAAGAGGATACACAACAAAGTGCGGCAGTGATCCAACACAGCCCCCACCTGAGCATAGATTTGACCATGGGAGACCACAGAGCGAAGATAAGAAATCTCAACCCCCTTCTCACCCGTCCAACACCTCCTCAAACCCCTTTAACAACCACAACGCCTTTTTGGACCAATCGCTCTCCCAATTCACCATTTCCCCTGCTTCACCCTGCCACATGTTGGGGTTCACTGACCGGATGGAACAGCTGGTAGATGCTGGAATCAAGTTTGCCCTAATGCCTTCTCCCATCATTCCCCCAAGCAGGCACCTCTGCCCCCTGAAGGACTGCAGCGAATCCCCTCTCCCCAGACTGATAAGTATGCTTGTGTATAAAATGAAACAAGCTTCTTTAACTGATTTATGCGGGGTCCAGGCTGCATGCCTAGTGGCACGCATGACTCTTTCCAGGACAAGCCTGGGCCTTGTGTATTAAATTCTTCCTCAATCTATGTTGTGATAGGTAATAGAAAAGAATGGTGATAGGTAATGGAAAATTAATGATGAATAAACAATTAACTGCAAATTTAGCAAATTTAGCATCCATTCCTCGTCAGCCAGCAGTCTATCCCAAAAAATGAAAACGCACTAACCCTAGCCCTACTAAACGTCTGGTCTTCGCAGGAAAATCTTTTTTAATCAATGATTTTATTATTAAGCACAATCTTGATTTTATGTTTTAACTGAAACCTGGTTAGACCATACTAACAGTGCTGCTGTTCTCATTGAGTCAGCTCCCCCAACTTCAGTTTTATGGGAGTGAGAATAGAGTGAATAAGAAAGGAGGTGGAGCCCATTTTGTTTAATGTCTCATTCCAATGTACTCAAATATCTTAGGGAAATTTTGCCTCCTTTTGAATAAATGGCTCTTCAGCTAAGATCCTCCCCTCAAGCTATACTTCTAAATATCTACAGACCACCTAAATACTGTACAAACTTCTTTGACGTACCTTTACTGAACTGTTGTCTATAATCTGTATTAATTATGACCGGTGTAATTATTGCTGGTGATTTTAACATTCATGTTGACAACCCCCAGGACCGAGGGACCAAAGAACTGTGTTGTGTTTTTGAGAGCTATGGACTGACTCAGCATGTGACACAGCCCATGCCCTCACTGGGGCCTCAGTCACTGAGCTTGTAGATAATTTCAACTGTAAAATTACAACTGTTATTGATGCTATTGCTCCCACTGGGGTCAAAGCTGTCTCTGGTAAGAAAAGATCTCCATGGAGAAATTGTATAGTGGTGAGAACAGAAAAAAGAGAGTGTTGAAAAGCTGAACGCAGTTGGCAAAAAACTAATCTCCAGGTCCATTATAACATCTATAAAGAGAGACTTCACATTTATAATTTGGAACTAAGGAATGCAAGGTGGTCCTTTTTCTCTGACATTATTGCCAGAAACAATAATAATTCACGTGCTTTGTTTGCTACTGTCGATAGATTAACTAACCCTCCAGTACCAGTAGTATCTGAACTGTTGTCTACCAAGGCTTGCAATGACTTTGCCTCCTTCCTCACAGACAAAATTCAGGAAATTAGACAAACAGTCAGTGCTTCAAGTACAGGATATGTGTTGTCACAGTATTCACGCAAAACAAATTCCAATATGACACAATTTCATACAATCAACCATAAAATCCTGGGAGGACATTATACAACATCTGAAAACCCTCCTCCTGTTGCCACGATATTCTACCAATGGGCCTTTTCAAAAATGTTTCAAATTGTTTGGCTTCAGATCTTCTGCAGATTGTAAACACATCTCTTCTCTCAGGTATCTTCCCACAGGCCCTGAAAACTGCAGTCATCAAGCCACTCCTAAAAAAGAACAATCTAGACACGACACTAATGAGCAACTATAGGCCCCGATATCAAACCATCCATTTTAAGTAAAATCATAGAAAAAGTGTTTTTCAACAAGTCAGCCGTTTCTTATCACTAAACAACAGTTTTGATGCCTTCCAGTCAGGGTTTTCGACCACACCACAGCACTGAGACTGCTCTTATTAAAGTCTTTAATGACATCCACTTAAACACAGATAGTGGCAAAATGTCAGTCTTAGTATTCACTTGATCTCAGTGTTGCATTTGATAACGGTCGACAATGACATATTACTAGACCGATTGGAAAAACTGGGTTGGTCTTTCTGGCTCAGTACTAAAGTGGTTTGAATCCTATTTAAAGAATAGGGACTACTTTGTGTCTATAGGTAATTATACATCTGAGCATACAAATATGACGTGCGGAGTCTCCCGCAAGGCTCAGTTCTGGGGCCTCTTCTGTTCAACATCTACATGCTTCCACTGGCTCAGATTATGGAAAACAAAAAAAGTTACCATAATTGCGGATGACACACAAATTTACATAACCTTATCGCCAGGGAACTATAGCCCAATACAACAACTGAATATGTGCATTCAACAAATTAACGACTGGATGTGCCAGAACTTTCTTAAATTAAATGAAGAAAAAACTGAGGTGGTTGTTTTGGAGCAAAAGAGGAATGATTAAAAGTCAGCTCAGTTTCAAACGACACAATGTTAAAAAAAACAGACAAAGCCAGAAATCTTGGTGTAGTCATGGACTCAGACCTGAATTTTAAAAGCCACATTAAGACAATTACAAAATCAGCCTATTATCACCTTAAAAAATATATCAAGGGTTAAAAGACTTATGTCTCAGCAGGATTTGGAAAAACTTGTCCATGCTTTTATCTTCAGTAGACCTGACTACTGTAACAGTGTCTTTTACAGGTCTCCCTAAAAATCAATCAGACAGCTGCAGCTGATTCAGAACGCTGCTGCTCGAGTCCTCACTGGAAAGTGGATCACATCACTCCAGTATTGAAGTCTGTACACTGGCTTCCAGTGCCTCAAAGAATTGATTTCAAAATACATTTACTGGTTTATAAATCACTAAACAGTTTAGGGCCAAAATACATTTCTGATCTCGTACTACGACTATGACCCACCCAGACCTCTCAGGTGGTCTGGGACAGGTCTACTTGTTGTCCCCAGAGTCAGAACTAAACAGGGGGAAGCAGCGCCTCAGTTTTTATGCTCCACATCTGGAAAAAATCCCAGAAAACTGCAGGTCCAAGCAACTCTCAGTTCTTTAAATGAAGGCTGAAGACCTTTCTTTTGATGTCGCTTTCTTTAAATAACCTATTTTATCTGCGTTTCTATCTTAAACTGTTTTAACTGCTCTTTATTTAAATTATGACATTCTACTACTGTTGTCACATTATAGAAACACACTGCTGACTCTGTATACACTGTAAAAAGGCTGTCTGTTGTGATTAAATGATGACAGAAGATACTTTAGCTATAAACACAAAGATCATCATCGCTCCCATTCTCACGGCATTTGAGACAACAAAGACATTTGCAGAGTAACATGTAGAAGTATTTACAATAAACAGGTTTATCTTTTATAGTGTGTAAGTTTTATATTGTTCTATGTGTGTAAAGTCTGTATGTTTACTCTAATACTGATGGTCTCAGCTTCACAGTAATTTAAAATGATAATCATCAGGACTTACCGAGCCTTCCGCGTGCCCCTCACAGCTGGAAACAGTCTCCATCGTCCCTCTGGTGTTGTGTTGTACTTCTCATGTCCAACTCATCCAGAACCTCCTCTGATATCTGCAGCATGTAGGCCAGAGCTGAGCAGTGGATCTCAGAGAGTTTCTTCTCTGATCTGTTCTCTGACTTCAGGAACTCTTGGATTTGCTATGGACTGAGCGGTCGTTCATCTCCTCCAGACAGTGGAAGATGTTGATGCTTCTGTCAGCAGAGATCCCATAAGTGTTCATCTTCTTCAGGTTTTTTGATGGCTCTCTTGATGATTTCTGGACTGCTGTCTGTCTGACCCAGCAGGCCTCCTAAGAGTCTCTGGTTGGACTCCAGAGAGAGGCCATGAAGGAAGCGAACAAACAGGTCCAGGTAGCCACTTTTACTTTGTAATTTCTTCATGGCTCTCTTCAGGAAGACATCCAGGGATGGGTAATGGTCATCTTGTTCCTTCTGGTCCCGCTGTTCTCCCAGGAAGTCCTCCCATGTGCTCGTTGTGTTAATGCAGCGGGGAACAAGGTAGACTACAGCCAGAAACTCCTGAACGCTCAGATGAACAAAGCAGTAGACTGTTTTCTGGAAGATCACACTCTCTCTTTTGAAGATCTTTGTACAAACTCCTGAGTACAGCGAGGCCTCTGTGACATCCAGACCACAGCGCTCCAGGTCTTCTTGGTAGAACATGATGTTTCCTTTCTCCAGCTGTTCAAACGCCAGCCTCCCCCAGCTTCAGAAGAACTTCCCCGTCAGCCTCCGTCAGCTCCTGTGGACTCGTCTCATGTCCCTCAGCATACTTGAGCTTCTTCCTCTTTGTCTGAACCAGCAGGAAGTGTGAGTACATGTCAGTCAGGGTCTTGGGCAGCTCTCCTCTCTGGTCTGCAGTCAACATGTGGTCCAGAACTGTAGCAGTGATCCAGCAGAAGACTGGGATCAGACACATGATGTCGAGGCTCCTGGAGGTCTTGATGTGGGAGATGATTCTGCTGGACAGCTCTTCATCACTGACTCTCTTCCTGAAGTACTCCTCCTTCTGGGCATCAGTGAAGCCTTGTACTTCTGTTACCCTGTCAACGCACGCAGGAGGGATCTGATTGGCTGCTGCAGGTCGGGAAGTTATCCAGACGAGAGCCGAGGGAAGCAGCTTCCCCTGGATGAGGTTTGTCAACAGCACGTTGACTGATGACTTCTGTGTGACATCAGAAACAGCCTCATTGTTGTTGAAATCCAGGTAAAGTCTGCTTTCATCCAGGCCGTCAAAGATGAAGAGAACTTTAGAGCCAGCGAGCTGCTCTGCTGGGACCTCCTGTAATGTTGGATGGAAAACACGGAGCAGCTCCAGAAGACTGTACTGCTCATCTTTGATCAAGTTCAGCTCCCTGAAGGAAAGAGGAATCACCAGACTGATATCTTGGTTCTCCAAACCCTCGGCCCAGTCCAGACAGAACTTCTGCACTGAGAAGGTTTTTCCAACGCCAGCGACGCCGATCATCAGAACCACTCTGATGTGTTTCTGTTGATCAGGTAAGGCTTTAAAGATGTCACAGCACTTGATTGGAGAGTCATGGAGGATCTTCTTCTTGGAAGCTGTCTCAAGCTGCCTCACCTCATGTTGGGTATTAACCTCTTCACTCTGTCCCTCTATGATGTAGAGGACAGTGTAGATCCTGTTGAGTAGGGTTCTACTTCCTGTTTCAGCTCCTTCAGTCACACGTTCAAATGTCTCCTTCAGTCTGATCTTATGTTTCTGACGACCAACATTCACTAAAAAAAGAACAAACGTGAGAGACAGAACAAGAAAAAGAAACATTAACATTCTGGTGATTATTTTTATTACCAACATGAAAACAATCCAGTTAAATTTCAGATGGACTTAAACTGTAATGATATTTATAATATTAAATGTCACAACAAATGTCTCAGTATTCCAACAACCAGTGGTGTGTTCAGACATGAAGACATCAGCAGACAGATGGACAGACTTACTTTGTTCAGAGTTGTTCTGATTGGCTGTCTGCAGTCCAGTTCTGGTTCTGGTTCTAGACAACTGCTCCTCCTCAGAAACATCACTCCTCTCTCTATGAAAACATTTCATTATAACTAAAATGATTTGTTGATTGTTGTTGAAACATATAAAAATTTGGCCAAACTGTCTGGAGTCAGTTAGGTTTCAACAGAGGGTAGAAGTGGTCTGAATATAGGGGAAGACCAGCATTTAAAGGAACACGCCGACTTATTGGGAATTTAGCTTATTCACTGTAACCCCCAGAGTTAGACTAGTCCATACATACCCTTCTCATCTCTTATTGGGACTTTATCTTATTCACTGTAACCCCCAGAGTTAGACTAGTCCATACATACCCTTCTCATCTCTTATTGGGACTTTATCTTATTCACTGTACCCCCCAGAGTTAGACTAGTCCTTACATACCCTTCTCATCTCTTATTGGGACTTTATCTTATTCACTGTACCCCCCCAGAGTTAGACTAGTCCTTACGACTGTATATCTCTCAGAGTTAGATCCATACATACCCTTCTCATCTCGTGCGTGCTGTAATGCTGTCTGACGGCTCCAGTGGCACAGTCAGCACAGAATCCTGCAGGTAACTGGTTCCAGTAATCCTACTGCTCCCAATAGGTGACAAAATAACACCAACATGTTCTTATTTACATGTTGTGATATAGTCATAGGTTGTACAAAAAACAACCTAACATGAGACACAGCCGTCTTCTAACTGTAAACAAACCGGGAACTATATTCTCAGGCGGAAGAATATAGTACTTGGGCGGAGTGATATGCTCGCAGCAAGCCTGTCTGAGAATATAGTTCCCGGTTTGTTTACTGTTAGAAGATGACTGTGTCTCTTGTTACGTTGTTTTTTGTACACGCTGTGACTCTACAAATCACAACATGTAAACAGGAACATGTTTGCGTTATTTTGTCACTTTTGTCACAATTCGGAGCAGTAGGCTAGATGGAGCCAGTTACCTGCAGGATCTGTGCTGGGCTAAGCTAATGCTGGAACCGTCAGACAGCGTTACAGCACGCACAGAGATGAGAAGGGTATGTATGGACTAGTCTAACTCTGGGGTTACAGTGAATAAGATAAAGTCCCAATAAGAGATGAGAAGGGTATGTATGGACTAGTCTAACTCTGGGGGGTACAGTGAACAAGATAAAGTCCCAATAAGAGATGAGAAGGGTATGTATGGACTAGTCTAACTCTGGGGGTACAGTGAATAAGATAAAGTCCCAATAAGAGATGAGAAGGGTCTGTATGGACTAGTCTAACTCTGGAGGTTACAGTGAATAAGATAAATTCCCAATAAGTCTGCGTGTTCCTTTAATAGAATTTATAGAAATTTAATATACAAACACATAATCAACGAATACATGACATCAGCAGGACAAAACTAAAACTGAGTCCTAAAATGAGTTAGTAGCAGTTGTCTTACTTTGTGTCTGAGGGTCCAGGTTCATTACTGAAGTCTGGAGGAGGATCTCTGGACCGGTCACTCTTCATAGACAGACAGCCAGACTCTCCATCCTCCTCTTCCTCCCAATCACTCATCTTCTGATCTGAGGTCTGTAGTAGGAATCAAGATCAAGATTGACTCCCTGACGAAGGCTTGTATGCCGAAACACGTCAGAGTACTTTAAGATTTATGATGACCAAGGCATAAATAAAGGCTTTGTCACAGTCAACAGTCAGTGACTTGTTTATTGCTAAGACCATGGTCAAAATTAAAGATTTAATAATAATGCAATAACTATAACAATAACTTATTTCACCAGTAAATTGCTGTTGAACCCCAGATGGGAAAAGGGTATTTTACAATTACTGTGAAAGCACCACGAGGCTACCTGTTTTAAGTGAACGTACCGTCTGTGTTGTTTAATTCCGACAATGGCAGCTGCAAGTGAACGCACCGTCTGTGTTGTTTAATTCCGACCATATAAACATACTGTATATCTATGGTACTACTAGTACTACTACTGTATATCTATGAATTGCGACAACGGCAGCAGCTGCTGCGCTGCAGAGCAGACTGTTACATCCTGTTGAAGTCCTCCACAGTGAAATCCAGTCACACTTTACACTGTTTAACGTTAGCTGTCAGCATTTTACCGGTGTTTAATCCAGCTGCTAGCTAAAGGTAGGCTAACGTTACATGCTGTCAGGTGTAGTGTAAAGTCAAGCACCGAAATGAGGCACCAAAACGTTCGTTCTTATTCGGTCTCGTTACTACCGTTTAGGTCGGCACCGGTTCCCTATTGGCACCGAGTTTCGGTACCCAACCCTAGTCACGATGCTGGTTAACAACTAGTTCAATCAACCCAGGGTTTCCCAATCCAGCGGCGCCAACATTCACATAAAAGAGGCGGTGTTTGCAAAGCACGACCAATCAAAAACATCTACCAGAGCCGCATATTTAATATAAGAAGAGCAAACTACAATTCTACATAAACATGAAGAACACATGCACAGTTTTAAAGGGAAATGCAATACAGTCACTGCTTCCTAAAACAGGAAGGAAAGCTGGCAAAAAAAAATATCAACATCACTTCCCCATCAGTCAGGCACAAGATCTGACCATAATTACACTTGTGTTTTTTATAAACTGCCGTTGCTTTAGCCTTTTATTTCAGGTGCAACCCTGGCAGTGGTACGCGATCATGAGAGCAAGTAAAAAATATAAAAACATAATTCAAACCGACAAATAGTCTATATGTAATTCACTCCACTTAAAATCTATATCTTTCATAAAAATACCCATCAAGGAATGTTAACGGGGTTGTCGGTCTCTAAATGTTTTAACTTTTCTGAGTGCACCCCTCTCTCCATGCACCGAGCTCCACCTGATCTTCTAAGAACGGTGACGCCGTTATCAATCGAGTATTGATTGGTCAGTAGGCGGAGCTTTAACACCGGTTGATCTCTGATCTCCAAGTTAACCTGCTCCCGACCAGGTTAGGTGTTCAGCATGAGTTACCACGGCGATTGAACCCGGTAACAAGTGATCCACCTTTGTGATACAGAAAACCCTGGTTGAACCTGAAGTTACCTCGTTAACCCCAAATCTTGCTTCGTAGTCCAGGCCTCTGAAGTCAGTCTAAGGTAAAACAGGAACACTGACTGTGAGAGCACAACATTCAGAAGAAACAAGTTTGAACAAGAGTCAATAACAGGAAACACCAATCAGGAAGTTACTAACCAAATGTTGGTGAAATATGCAAGTGGCTGGTACATTTGCTTAACCCTTGTGTTGACGTCGGGTCACATTGACCCGTTTTCAATTTGTTTTATATCAGAAGATATTGGACGTAGAAATAAGCGCTGAAAATGTGTAGAAGAAAAATGTAACAAAAGCAAAAACAAACTGTGGAAAGACTTTTTTTTCAAGGTAGACGGGAAGACAACACAAGAGTTAACTCAGCAGCCCAAAAAAAACACAGGTGATCTACTGAGTGGCTGGTAAAATGTAATCATTCACCTTTGGCTGGCAGACGAAGACACACACACATGCACACACACACAAATCTCTGTTTTTTTTAGTCCCAGCAGGTTTAATGTGTATTATTCAGCCAATCAGGACTTTGTGTTGACCATCAAACTGTTGAGTTGATTCTAACATTTCTTTCCTCTCCAGTCCACAGGGAGAAAACTGACTCAGAGACTTTAACAGTCAAATAATAAATGTTGGATTAACACTCACCCTGCCTCAGCCTTCAGTTTGCTCCTCCTGCTCTGTTGAGTCTACAATGACTCAACTCTTTCTCTCCATTTACTGGATATCACATGACTTCATCTTAGTGTGTGTGTGTGTGTGTGTGTGTGTGTGTGTGTGTGTGTGTGTGTGTGTGTGTGTGTGTGTGTGTGTGTGTGTGTGTTTTTGTGCTCACACAGATCAGCTTTTTAACTACTGCTGCTGGTGTGGCTGCCACCAAACACACCAAATAACTAAATAAATAATATTCTGCATTTAGGAACAAAGTTTCTCCTCTTCTTTACTTTTTCTCTCCATGTTGTGAACTGCAACATGTATATTGTGTATTGCTTGTGTAGTCTATATTATTGCTTTGAATTTTTGGAACTTGTTAAGTCCCAAACTTGTTACGTTTGGAGCTTGTTGGTGAACTATGTTTTGTTTTTTTTAAACGTGCGATATAAATAAAATTGAACTGAACTGACCTGTAATATCTCAGGGCTCTCAAGTCTCACGCATTGGGCGTGAGACACACACATTTCGTTATTAGTGTCTGGATGTCTGTATGCAGGGGGAACCTGAATAAATTTTTTGGCCTTATTTTAATTGGCCCGTCCAGTTTTCTGGAGGCCCACCTAAATCCTGGCGCTGCTAGTGCCTGGCACGCACCGGCTGAGTGAGTGCGGATTTTAGGTTGCGTCTTTCGTCGCTGTTTGTGACTTTGCCTGAGGTTGAGTGACAAGTGTACTCCATAGACAGTATATAAGGTGTACTCCGGTGTACTCGCCCTGTTGTTTATCTGGTTGCCATGACTTGGCTTAACGTCGTCTCACTGTTCCAGTTGAGGGGAGAGAGAGTAGATGACAGTTGGCTTGAGTTCAGTAGAGCACGCGGCTCTGTAGAGTCGTGTCATTAGGACTTTATATATACTACATGTAGCTACATAGCGGAAACCCTGTTGTGCGTCTGCCCTATTTCTGATACTCTGGCGGCAGAAATCAACATAGCGGAAACACTGGGTAGCTTTTGCGCCTATTATTATTATTATTATTATTATTATAGCTACATGTTGAATCGGCTGCAGGGCTACTTTGACAGTTTTATATTTTTATAAAGATACCCATTTTATAATAGGCCTACCCATAATACTTTTATAACAGTACCCATAATAATTTGGAATATTTTTAGTTTTTTCTTTCCTTTTATTTTTACTGCACAACCTCCCGGCCCCCACTGTGAAAACCTTTGGCCTAGGCTATTTCATTATATTTTATCCAGACAATGCATAGTATTAATTATTACACACACACACAAAGTAATACTGAATTAAATTAAAAAAAAATATTTGTACGAATTTATGTGTCATTTATCAGATCAGACTCCAGACACCCAAACCCCTGCTGCCAAAATCTCACTCTGAACTCTGTTCAAAACTTGAGAGCCCTGGTGTATTTATTTTGGCAACTTCTGCCTGACATCCTGTCTGATATTTTACTAGTCTCTCTTCAAGGATTGAAGCCAGTTGACATGATCATATAGTTTAGAGTTAGCAGAAGACTAAACTACCAGCTCGTTTACCGCGTTTATGTTTCCTCTCCAACCCTCAGACCCTGCCTGACGAAACTCTTTAGGAACTGTTGCAATTTCCTATATAGTCATGTGTACAGTTTTTAGTAAATTAATAACGACTGCAGATCAGATTAATTGACCTACATAAAAACATAAAATACCAAGTGATAGCATGTTTAATGTAAGACATTTAGATTTGTTCATGCATCCAAGTCTTGAAATGTTATTTGGTTGGAGAGAGACAAGTTCTTAAGGGTTTAACCGATGCCTGGACTGGGACGTAATAGTTTACTACCTACCCATCTGGTAGGTCTTCATCTTTGTCTTCCTCTTTTCTGGAGTCTTCGGTAGCTCATCCTCTGAGCAGGTCAGGATAGATATATAGACAGATAGATATATAGACAGATAGATATATAGAGATATATATATATAGACAGATAGATATATAGACAGATAGATCCTCCAGGATCCCTTCTACACACTGACACAAAGGTTGTTCATGTAACGTTACCTTAACACAACGTTACTCTTCTCTCGAACAGCGATTATAGCTTTAGTACTGATTCTAAACGTAATGTTAACTAACTTGTAGTCTCGCTTTGCCAGACCTTCCTCCACAGCACTGCGGAGGAAGGTCTGGCTAGTCCAAATGTGCTCAAACTGAAAAAGTTCAAACTCCACCTCCTGCAGAACTGCCTGGTAGAACCCGTATCGCAGTAGCTTAGCAACACAGCAGCCGACTTCGGCTAACGATACGTTACATTAGCAGATAACTCACTAACAGATGAGTAATGTAACTAAATTAGCGGTTTAACATGAAACACTTTGGCTCCCTTTAAATCTCACTATTAATGAGAAACCCTCTTCAAGCGACAAATGTAATGTCTAACATCAATTAAGATAAATATTGAGATGTAACAGTAAGGTAAGGTTATGTTTCTGATCCCCTCACTAACATTTGCTAACGTTAATATAGCGAGCAAACTGGGATGTTGACATTTAACTCACTACACATTGACATAACATGCTTTAGTAATATGGTTTTTAATATCAAATAATAACGTTTAACTTTCAAATATTGATTGAAAATGTGATTTTCTCTGTAGATAATCTCTCTGCCGTGCCACTCTCAACATCCAAACACTCCAATCCTTCTGGGAGAAACTCGTATGGTCTGACTATCTACAGTCTGGCAGGATTACCTCACACTGGGTCTACTATTGTAGATATGTCATTTCATAAGTTTCTCTATGGGTCTACTATGGCAGGAGACTGTAAATAATAGATCTCACAGGGAAGCAGATGTAAACTAACTGGAATCATGGTGCAACAACTTGCTGAGAGAGATTACAGATCTAATGTGCAATAATATATATTATGAGTACATTTTATATTCACAAATATTGTTTTTTTTAAGTGACTTACCTTTTTAAGCTTTGGTGCCTTTAAAAATGTATTAAACTAGTCATCTAGTTTTTCTATTTAAAACAAAATCTTGTATTTATTTATTAATGTCTACAGCTATATTGATGATGTTTTTATCTTTAATAATAGTCAGTATCTGTTCCTCTCCTAAAACATGTTTCAGGGTGAATTTTCCACCCTTGACTCGACATGAGAACACTAATACACGTGAAGAATCCAGGTCATGTAGAAGTGATTTACAGTCTGGAACTTCAGGTGACTCTGATGGGATTTTAAAGTTGCTCTATGCCGCCTTCTTGTGGTCATATTTGATATTACATCTGCATTACATACTTGGAACTGCAGCCTGATTACTGAGGGTTTAAACACATGGATCCACACATTTCATTTAGTGTATATCGAAGCACAAACAACAAAGCATAGATTTAGAATCAAATTGATTCACTGAACCACGACCCAATATTATCCATGCAAAGTGAAAAGATTTATACATATCGTCTGTAAGATTCCCCTTTATTCTACAACCCCAAATCAGAAAAAGTTGGGACAGTATGGAAAACACAAATAAAAAAAGAAAGTAGTGATTTCTAAATGTACTTTGACTTGTATTTCATTGCAGACAATGTGAATACAAAATATTTCATGTTTTGTCTGGTCAACTTAATTTCATTTGTAAATATACATCCTTTCCTGTCATTCAGACCTGCAACACATTCCAAAAAAGGTTGGGACAGGAGCAATTTAGGGCTAGTAATCAGGTAAATTGGTTAAATAATGATGTGATTTGAAACAGGTGATGTCAACAGGTGATTGTAACTATGATTTGGTACAAAAGCAGCATCCAAGAAAGGTCTAGTCCTTTAGGAGCAAAGATGGGCCGAGGATCGCCAGTTTGCCATTAAATACGTGAGAAAATTATTGAAATGTTTAAAAACAATGTTCCTCAAAGAAAGATAGGAAGACATTTGCTTACTTCACCTTCAACAGTGCATAACATAATTAAAAGATTCAAGTAATGTGGAGGAATTTCAGTACGTAAATGACAAGGGCGCAAGCCTAAGCTGAACAACCGTGATCTCAGATCCCTCAGGCGGCACTGCATCAAGAATCGTCATTCATCTATAAGCGATATCACCACATGGGCTCAGGACTACTTTGGCAAACCTTTGTCAAGTACCACAATACGTAGTTACATTCACAAATGCCAGTTAAAACTGTACTGTGTCAAAAGGAAGCCCTATGTTGACCATGTCCAGAAGCGCCGTCGACTTCTCTGGGCTCAGACTCATCTGGGATGGACCATCACACAGTGGAAACGTGTACTGTGGTCAGATGAATCAGTATTTCAGGTATTTTTTGGGAGAAATAGACAATACAATATGCTGCCTTCAAGAAGACATCTTTTCCAGGGACGTCCATGCATATTTCAACAAGATAATGCAAAACCACATTCTGCACACATTACAAAATCCGGCGGCGGAACAGGAGAAGGAATCGGGTACCGTGACCCTGCCAGTCCCCGACCTGTCTCCAATAGAGAATGTGTGGCGCATTTTGAAGCGCAAAATGCGACAACGAAGACACCGTACTGTTGCCCACCTTCAGACTTGTTTGCAGCAAGAATGGGACAAAATTACACCTGAAACACTTCATCACTTGGTGTCTTCAGTCCCTAAATGCTTTTTAAGTGTTGTGAAAAGGAATGGCAACATTACAAAGTGGTAAATGTTTTACTGTTACAACTTTTTTTTAAATGTGTTGCAAGAACCAAAATAGGAATTTTGTTTTTTTGTGAAAAATACAATGAAAATCATGAGGAACACATTAAATTATGTACTGTTGTATTGTCTGCAATGAAATACAAGTCAAAGTACATTTAGAAATCACTACTTTCTTTTTTTATTTGTGTTTTCCATACTGTCCCAACTTTTTCTGATTTGGGGTTGTAGATTCCCACTATGTATTTAGAGGGGCTAACCCTAACCCTTCAACTGACGTGCGCTGGCCCGCGCCCTTGCCTTTGATTCCCCCACTTTTATACACCAACCTCACACAAACACCTTTTGTTCTAAAGTATTATCAGTCAGTCACAGTCAGGGATACCTGGAACATCACATGATAACAAACACACTACGTTACATCACATTTCTTTCAGATTTAGAAGTGCTGATCCTCATCCCGGCCGCTTCACACTCGGCTGCGAACCGATCCAGTGAGTGCTGAAGGTCACTGGCCGATGATGCCATCAGGATCACATCATCTGCAAAGATCAGCAATGAGACAGACATTGATATCCTGTCCATAAATATTACAAACAGGATTGGTGACAAAGCGGAGGCCAACCCTCACCTGGAACGAGTCCGACTTACTGCTGAGAACTCTAACGCAGCTCTCACTTTGGTCGTACAGAGATTGGATGGCCCTGAGAAGGGACCTCCTCACCCCATACTCCCACAGTACCTCCCACAGTATCTCCCGGGGGACCCGGTCATACGCCTTCTCCAAATCCACGAAACACACATAGACTGGATGGGCATACTCCCAGGCTCCCTCCAGGATCCTTGCGAGAGTGAAGATCTGGTCCGTTGTTCCACGACCAGGACGGAATCCACATTGTTCCTCCTCAACCCGAGGTCCGACTATCTGCCGAACCCTCCTTTCCAGCACCTTGGAGTAGACTTTACCAGGGAGGCTGAGAAGTGGGATACCCCTGTAATTGGCGCAAAATCTCCCTGTCTGCCACTCCTTTGGCACCATCCCAGACTTCCACGCAATGTTGAGGAGGCGTGTCAACCGAGACAGCCCCTCCACACCGAGAGCTTTCAGCATTTCTGTACGGATCTCATCAATCTGACACTGCAGAGTTGTTTGACTACCTTAGTAACATCCATAAGCCTCCAGCTCTGCCTCTATCTATCTATAGTGTTTTAGATGGATTCAGGAGTTCCTCAAAGTGCTCCTTCCTGAGGTTGTGATGGTTTTCCAGAAGCCCCTTGGTGCAGAAAGAAAGTCAGAAGAATTTCTCCCTCACCCACTGCTTTGCCTCCTTCGAAGCAGAGGCTGCAGCCCCTTCAATACCCTGCAACTGCCTCCACAGTCCTCTGGGATAACATATCCCAGAGGGAATCCTTCTGCAGTTTTCCCTGACCACTTGTGTTCACCACGGTGTTCGAGGGTTACTTCCCCTTGAGGCCCCTAAAACCCTGAGACGACAGCTCCCTGCTGCAGCTTCAGCAATGGAAGCTTTTGAATATTGCCCACTCAGGTTCAATGCCCCCATTCTTAACAGGGATGCCAGAAAAGCTCTGCTGGAGGTGTGAGTTGAAGATCTGTTGAACAGGGCTTCTTCCAGGCGTTACCAGTTCGCCCGCACTACCCATTTGGGCTCACCAGGTCTGACGAGCCCTCCATCTGGGCCTGGCTCCAGACGGGGGCCCAGGGCTTCCTCCGGGCCGGGTAACCCTTCTTCCTCCGTGTTGATTCATAGGTCTTTGGGCTCACCAGGTCCATCCAGAGTCTTCCCCCATCATCTGACCCACCTCACCACCAGATGGTGATCAGTTGAAGCTCCACCACTCTCTTCAACCAAGTGTCTAAAATATGCGGCCTCAGATCAGAGGATACCATCACAAAATCATTCAAACTTTTGCCTTTGGTGCTCTGGTACCAGGTACACTTATGAGCATCCTCTCGATTCCTGTTTGAACATGGTTTTCATTATAGACAATCCTTGACTAGCACAGAAGTGTAACAACAAACGACCGCTCATCACTCAGCCACCAGGCGCTTGTGACTGAAGAAGTAAATTTTGAAGTGTCCGCAGCTCAAGGCCAGATAAGCGGCGCGAACTCCACTGCTTGCTGCGACCGCTCTATGATCCTCGTTACTCGCTTTAGGTGCAAGTTTTAAGAGTTATAAAAGAGTTATGCAGCAGTCAAGGGAATCAGATTAGAAAAAGAGCTTTAATGTGCACGAAAGTAAATCAACACACAAGAAAGCCCGAGCAAGTACCGGTAAGCTCGCTAAAGATTCCTTTGTCTTACTCCACTTTTATCGTAAAAAAGAGAGATCCTCCCCCTGCCAAATTCTCCAATGACCACCTTCAGAATATGCGTGTAAAGCTTCAATTGGCTACTTTCGAAGCTTAAGACCACCTCTCCTGGGGATTTTCCACTGTATGAAGTCATTTTGCTGATCTTGCAGTTTTGAGTGAACTTTTGACCGGGTAGACTATACCGCAACTAGCGCGACTGTTTCAATGGTATGCCATCGCAGCTACAGCAGGTGTTCTGTGGTACTGACGGTGGTATATGGGGGGAGAAGATCTTTCCTTTTTTCAAGGCAGAATACATGTCATCTCTTATTGAGTATCATACTAGTTGTACATTATATATTTTATACCAGATTTATCATATTTTTGCCATAACATGACGAGCCCTCCATCTGGGCCTGGCTCCAGACGGGGGCCCAGGGCTTCCTCCGGGCCAGGTAACCCTTCTTCCTCCGTGTTGATTCATAGGTCTTTGTGATCCATTCTTAGTCTGGCCCCTCGCCTGAGACCACTTTGCCTTGGGAGACCCTACCAGGAGCACCAGGCTCCAGACAACACAGCCCTCAGGTTCATAGGGACACACAAACCTCTCCACCACCATAAGGTGATGGTTCCCAGAGAGATCCGAGGCCTGGACTACAAAGCAGGATTTGGCGTTACCGAGGTAACTTCAGGTTCAACCAGGGTTTTCTCTCACAATCGTTTCCACTGCCAGGGTTGCAACTGAAATAATATGCTAAAGCAACAACAGTTTATGGAAAACACAAGTGTAATTATGGTCAGATCTTGGTCCTGACCGATGGGGAAGTGAGATTAATAAGAGTTATGATTTACACATTTACAGCGTCGGCTATTTTTTTGCCAGCTTTCCTCCTGTTTTAGGAAGCAGTGACTGTATTGGCAGCATGGTGGCTCAATGGTTAGCACTTCTGCCTCACAGCAAGAAGTTTCTGGGTTTGAATCCAGGTTGTCCCGGGCCTTTCTGTGTGGTATTTGCATGTTTGCATGGGTTTCCTCCAGGTGCTCCAGTTTCTTCCCACCATAAAGACATGCATGCTGGGCAGAGGTGTGTAGAGTAGCCAAAAATTGTACTCAAGTAAAAGTACTGTTACTTCAGAATAATATGACTCAAGTAAAAGTAAAAAGTAGTCATCCAAATAATTACTTGAGTAAGAGTAAAAAAGTACTCTGTGAAAAAACTACTGAGTAACTGTTGAGTAACGTCAGATTTATTTTTTAACATAAGCATTCAATCAGACGGACAAAATACTAATAATAATAACTAATAATCATCTTTAGGCAAATTATTGTTCATCCAATCAATAAAATAAATAAAAATTAAACTTAAATTAAAATAATCCAGGTAAATTCAAGTACTTAAAAAATAAAATCCATAAAATAATAATACATAAAAATAAATAAGCACAAGTAACACAAATTTCCAAACCTACTTTTTTTTACAAGGCTCTGCAGGCAGAACTAGAGCAAGGTGGAGCTGCTGTTTCTCACTTTTACTAAGGTAACCATGCTTTCATTACGAGGCCAGAGGCCTGGACTATGAAGCAAGATTTGGGGTTAACGAGCTAACTTCAGGTTCAACCCAGGATTTTCTGTACTACGAAGGTGGATCACTTGTTATCGGGTTTAATCACCGTGGTAACTCATGCTGAACACCTTACCTGGTCGGGAGCAGGTTAAGTTGGAGATCAGAGATCAACCGGTGTTAAAGCCCCGCCTACTGACCAATCAATACTCGACTGATAACGGCGTCAGCGTTCTTATAGAAGATCAGGCGGAGCTCGGTGCAGAGAGAGAGAGAGAGAGAGAGAGAAAAAAAAAAAAAAAAAAAAAAAAAAAAAAAAAAAAAAGAAGGAAGAAGGGCTGAAGAGCGCGGCAAAGTTAAAACTTTTAGAGGCCGACAACGCCGTAAACATTCCCTGATGGGTTTATTTATATAGATTTGAATGGGAGGGAATTACATATTGGCTATTTCTCTGCTTCTTGAGCCAATGTGCACAGCGGTTTGAATTATGTTTTTTATATTTTTTATTTGCTCTTACGATCGCTTCCTCTGGCAGGATTGCAACTGAAATAAAAGGCTAATTACGGCAGTTTATGGAAAGCACAAGTGTAATTATGGTCAGATCTTGGTCCTGACTGATGGAGAAGTGATATTGATAAGTGTTGATTTACACATCAGCGTCGCCTATTTTTTGTTGCCGGCTGACGAGACTGCACAACTACGTTTGATTGGTGAACGGTCACGTACGTGGTAGAGCCTTTGCGGTCTCTCTCTCTCTCTCTCTCTCTCTCTCTCTCTCTCTCTCTCTGTCTCTGTCTCTCTCTCTCTCTCTCTCTGTCTCTCTCTCTCTCTCTCTCTCTCTCTCTATCTCTCTCTCTCTCTCTCTCTCTCTCTCTCTCTCTCTCTCTCTCTCTCTCTCTCTCTGTCTGTCTCTGTCTCTCTCTCTCTCTCTCTCTCTCTTCTCTCTGTCTCTGTCTCTCTCTCTCTGTCTCTCTCTCTCTCTCTGTCTCTGTCTCTGTCTCTGTCTCTGTCTCTCTCTCTCTCTGTCTCTCTCTCTCTCTCTCTCTCTCTGTCTCTCTCTCTCTCTCTCTCTCTCTCTCTCCTGTCTCTGTCTCTCTCTCTCTTGTCTCTGTCTCTGTCTCTCTCTCTCTCTCTGTCTCTGTCTCTCTCTGTCTCTGTCTCTCTCTGTCCCTCTGTCTCTCTCTCTCTCTCTCTCTCTCTCTCTGTCTCTCTCTCTCTCTCTCTCTGTCTCTCTCTCTCTCTCTCTCTCTCCCTCAAAATAAAACATTAAAATGAGGCGTACGTGGGGGAAAACTAACAATGACGCATAGAATACCAAAGAGGTAAAAAGAAAAGTAACGAGCTCATTGTAGCCTGATGTAGCGGAGTAAGAGTACAGTTTCTTCTTCACAAATCTACTCAAGTAAAAGTAAAAAGTAATGTGATTCAAAAGTATTCCTAGAAGTATAATTTTTTCAAAAACTTACTCAAGTAAATGTAACGGAGTAAATGTAACTTGTTACTACCCACCTCTGATGCTGGGTAACTAGGACTACAGTTGAAAAACACTGGCGCATTTACAGAAATGTTGATTAATGTGCATTGTCCTAATCAAATAAACGTACAAACTATTGCGTTTTGCCTGCAAAACCGTGTCTGTGTTCTTCATATTTATGTAAAATATGCGACTCTGGTAGATGTTTGTGATTGGTCGTGCTGTGCAAACCCCGCCTCTTTTATGTGAACGTGTGCGTCGCTGGATTGGGAAACCCTGGGTTGACTAAACTAGTTGTTAACCACCCTCGTGTCACAGCTTATGCTGGACTGCGGTTGTTAGGTTAGGGCCGGTCCTAGACTTTTGGGGGCCCTAAGCAGGATTTGGTTTTGGGGGACTCTCCACATTGTAACATGCTGCCACTGCACTTGGCACTAAACCAACTTGTGTATTGTAAATATTAGTTTAATCACTCATAATGAACAAATACTAATGTGAGACCTATTAGCAGCAACACTATCTTTAAATAGACTGGCTCTGTTATGAGCTCTATTGTGGGACATTTCAAGCCTTTATGGGAGCCCTCTGGTAGCCACGGGGCCTTAAGCAGCCGCTTAGTACGCTTATGGGCAGAGGTGTCAAAAGTATTCACATTCATTACTCAGATAGAAGTATAGATACTAAGGTTTAAAAAGACTTCTGTAGAAGTTGAAGTATCAACTCAAGCTTTTTATTGAAGTAAAAGTGTAAAAGTACTGGTTTCAAAAATACTTAAAGGTCCCATGGCATGAAAATTTCACTTTATGAGTTTTTAACATTAATATGAGTTCCCCCAGCCTGCCTATGGTCCCCCAGTAGCTAGAAATGGTGATAGGTGTAAACCGAGCCCTGGGTATCCTGCTCTGCCTTTGAGAAAATGAAAGCTCAGATGGACCAATCAGGAATCTTCTCCTTATGAGGTCATAAGGAGCAAGGTTACCTCCCCTTTCTCTGCTTTGCCCGCCCAGAGAATTTGCCCCCCCCCCATGAGAGAGAGAGAGACATCATGGCCAAGGCCACATCCCCACCCTCCACCTTGCCCCCTCTCTCCTCCTCAATAGCTACAGACACAGGGTAATATTTGGTTTCAGGACTGTCTCCTTTTGGAGGTGGGTGGGCTCTGCCACTACTGCTTGCAGAGAGAGGGAGAGAGAGAGAGGGGAGAGGGAGAGGGAGAAGAGAGGGATAGAAGAGAGAGAGAGGAGGAGAGGGAGGAGGAGAGAGAGAGAGAGAGAGGAGGGAGAGAGGAGGAAGAGAGAGAGAGAGAGGAGGGGAGGAGGAGAGAGAGGGAGAGAGGAGGAGAGAGGAAGAGAGGAGAGGAGAGGGAGAGAGAGGGGGAGGAGAGGAGAGGGAGAGAGAGAGGAAGGAGAGGAGGGAGAGAGAGGAGGAGGGAGGGAGGAAGAGAGAGGGAGGGATGGGGAGAGGAGAGAGGGGGGGGGGGGGGGGGGATGGGGGGGGGGGGGGGGGGGGGGGGGGGGGGGGGGGGGGAAGGGGGGGGGGGGGGGGGGGATGGAGGAGGGGGGGGGGAGGGAGAGAGAGGGGGAGGAGGTGGGGAGAGGGGAGAGGGGGGGGGGGGGGGGGGAGGGGGGAGGATGGGGGGGGGGGAGGGGGGGGGGGGGGGAGGGATAAGAGGGAGAGGGAGAGAGAGGGGGAGGCGAGGGGGGAGGGGGGAGGGGTGAGGGGGAGTGGGATGGGGGAGGGGGGGGGGGATAGAGAGGGAGAGAGGGGGATAGAGAGAGAGAGAGAGAGAAGCA